>NW_005842862.1:335625-357622 GCF_000455745.1 Alligator sinensis
GGGCTAGGTAGCCCAGATGAAGGCAGAGAGGCTGCCTGATCAGGAGAGATCATAGTGGGGTCGTATAGGATGATTCTGGGGCCCAGCGTGGGGCCGGTGATAGTGTTAACACCAAGATGCCATCTGCGAGGCTTGGGCTGCAGTATTAGGGGAGGTCGGAGCCGCAGAGCGCCCCCTGGCATCGGGGCACTACAATGGGCAGCCTCCCGCTTAATTGACATTGATATACGAATCAATTATCATCAAAGGCGTGGTGGGCGAGATAAGCGGGCGGTTGCCCAGCGACAGGTGGGCGGGCCACGAAGAGCTTGGCCCTGAGTAGGCCTCCTGTCACGGTGACAGGTGGGTGGGCCACAGAGTTCAGCCCCAGGAGGCCCCCTGTCACAGGGGGGAAATGTAAAAAAGTGGAAAAAAATTTGCTTGACATTTCTTAAAGTGTTTCAACACTTTTATTTCAAAATTATGTTTAAAAAATTGTCTGAATTAAATTAAAAATAAACTGAGTTTAAATAAGAGGATGCTGGAGGTGCTGGCTGACCAGAATCCATTTTATTCCAGTTTCCCAGTTCAAGCAGTAGGTGTTTGACAGGGGTCCTTGAGGAACCCTCCCTCACACAGACAGGGCAGGGATTGACAGGGGCAGTACTGGGGCAATGGGAAAGTGCATCCTGCTCATTCTGTGTCATACTCTGGGTGATAGACTGACCAGGTTTCCAGCCCCACAACTTCCTAAGATGTCCTGTGGGCAGAGCAGGAGCACGAAGGTGGGCTGCCGCTTTGGGCCAACTTAGGGAAGGACTGCTGTGTGGGGGTGGCTGTGGATGAAGCCAGCACAGGGTTGGGTAGAGACAGGACACAATGGGGAGCACTTTTCTCACCCTTCAGGATACTGGAGAAGGGGCTAGCTGGCGCCTGGGGGGAGGGAGGGGCAGCATCTTGGCCTGGGACAGAAGAGAGCAGAGGGGCATCATCCTAGTCTCACCAACATGCCAGGTCCAGGGGATACAGGGCCCCATCTAGGTTTGTACCTCTCATGCTCATCCACCAGCCCCCCAGAACTCAGTACAAGGCAGAGGGGCTACCCCAGACATTGTTCCCTCTGCTTGTCCTGGAGGATGGCTGCCACCAGCCACCATGTCCAGCACTGATCTGAAGGGACCATGTCTGTCTTGGGGAAGGGAACAGGTCTCTAAGGCCCACTTAACTCTCAGCCTCAGGAGAATCCCAGACATAACACTCATACCCAGCTGGCTGCACAGAACTTCTGCCAGCCCATCATCAGGGCATCAGGTCTGGTCCTGGGTAACTTGAGCTGGTGCCCCCTCAGGGAATGTCTCTGCCCCACCCCCAGCACTGGGCACGGCTCATCCATTGCACCTTGAAGGAAGAATCCTCCCATGGCACTGGGCATCACCAGGAGAACACGCGCCCCCCCCCATCAGCACAGCTGGCTGTCACCCTAGGGCCCCACGTTCCTGCCCAACACCCTCCTGAGCGCCATCTGCACCTCCCTGTTCCGGAGGGTGTAGACCACGGGGTTGAGCAGGGGTGTGACCACCGTGTAGGACACAGCGATCAGCTGGTCCCGCTCAGAGTCATCGTCCATGGCTGGGCGGAGGTACATGGCTGAAGCACAGCCAAAGTGCAGGACCACCACGGTGAGGTGGGAGGCACAGGTAGAGAAAGCCTTGCGCCGCCCAGCCACTGAGGGGATGCGCAGGATGGTGCCCAGGATGTAGAGGTAGGAGAGGACGATGAGGCCAAAGGGCAGAGCGATGACCAGGAGGCTGAGGGCAAAAGTCACAGCCTCATGGAGGGAGGTGTCAGTGCAGGCCAGCCGGGTGACCGGCAGTAGGTCACAAAAGAAATGATGGATGGTGTTGGGGCCACAGAAGGGCAGGCTGAAAATGAAGAGGGTCTGGCCCATGGAGATGAGGAGCCCACTGAGGAGGGCCATGGCCACCAGCCAGGCACAGACCAGGTGGCTCATGAGGATGGGGTACCGCAATGGGTGGCAGATGGCCAGATATCGGTCATAGCCCATGCCTGCCAGCAGGAAGCAGTTGTTGCAAGCCAGGCCAATGAAGACATACATCTGGACTGCGCAGCCAGCACGGGACATGGTACGGCTGGCGCCCACCAGGCCCCCCAGCATGGGGAGCAAGATGGCAAAGGTGTAGCAGGTCTCTGAGATAGACAGAGCCCCCAGAAAGAAGTACATGGGAGTGTGCAGGCGGCGGTCGGCCCCCACCATAGTCACGATGAGCGCGTTCCCCACCAGTGTCGCCGCATACAGGAGGGCAAACAGCACAAAGAGCAGCAGCTGCAGATCCGCCAAGCCTGAGAAGCCCACAAGGATGAACTTGCTCACCCAGGTCCCGTTGGCCATGCTTTGGGGCGCGGCTCATGGCTGAGGGGACAGACAGCATATGGCACCACAGAAAGCCACCCCACCCCACCCCACCCTTCTGTCTTTGTGGCTCCCTACTTTCTAGGCATGCACTGCCTGGCCGTGATGGCATCTGGGCCAGCCTTTCCCTCCCAGCCCATCTCCCAAGGCCAGTCTATCCCCTTATTCCCCTTGCTGCTGTCTCCAGTTTCCCTGTGGGGCATGGTGTGTGAGGAAGCAGTGGTTGTGCTATCTTGTATCTGGATTTCCCGTGTGGGGATTCTCTGCCCCTTTCCCCTGACAGCTTGGAGCTGTACTCCTGGCCAGGCTCTCACTGCTTTGCTACCTGGCATCCCATTAGCTTAAGAACATAAGAACTGCCACAGACACATGGTGGGGTCTTACCTTAACCAGACATTTCTGAAGTCTCAGAGGTCCTGGCTCCACAATCTGGAGGACACAAGTGTGCACTGGGTCTGCTCTGACCAAGGTTTGCTCTGTGACTAGAGAACCACCCTGGAGCTGCTCTCCTCTACCCCCCACCCTCTGTCTAGCAGCTTGGTCTTCTCACTCCTCACTGAGCACAGCCAGCATCCCCCAAGGCCTGGCCCTGGCAGTCCAACAGGGAACCCCCCACCCCTGCCATGGGCAGAGGCTGGCTCTGGCAGTGACCAGCAGCCCCAGAGTCCTTTGACCTGCTCTGTATCAATCTGATCTGGGGATCTCGCTGCTCTAGCAACTCAGCCCATCACCACTGGAGGCAGTGGGAGCAGATCTGTCCTGTCAGGGACTCAGAGCCCTTGGCTATGGTGTGGTGAGGGAGTAATCCCTGGGGCACCCATCACATGTGCAAGCTCAGCTTGGCAATTAGCAGGTTTGTAGCCATGGGAGCAGGGAAGTTCAGGGACAGCGTTCCCCAAGGAGCTGGGGCTGAGATGGTGCATCTGAGGACTGAGACACAAAGTCTGGAATGGCAGTGGAGGGCCAGTACTAAGGAGATGCCTCCCAGTCTGGTGCCCTGCACTCCTGCTCTGATAATTCCCTGACCCTGAGACCATTTCTCCTGCCCCCTCCTCACTCTGGCATGAGACTTTGGGCATGTGGTTCCCTGCTGCTAAGAACCCCCAGGGTAGGATCCCTGGGGGTGCAGGTTTGCTTGGGGGTGGCAGGCTGCTGCCATCAGGTGTATGACAGCAGAACAAACACAGGCATAGCAGGGCAACCAGTGCCTACCAGGGACCTAATTGGACCCCTTGGGTTGTAGGCCTGAAGCAGAGCAGTTGGCCCCTGCACAAAGCTCTCAGGTGCCCCAGAGCCCCAACCCCAAATACACTGCAGAGCTGGAACCGAGGAGATCCCTATTGGCATCCCCAGGCTAAGAGCTGAATGTGCTGCCCAGGGACCCCTCCAGGCTGGAGGGAGGCACGGGAGGTGCCTACCACTGCCTGGGCTCATTAGGGCCCAGGGGCCTGGGCCGTGGGGTCAGCCCAGCCCCTCAGCAGCAAGGTGCCCCAGCACCAGTCCATCTTACCTGTGCTGGTGGGAGACTGACAGGGGCTAGGAAGGACAGCAAGGAGAGCAGGCACACCCCTACCCTGGGAAGCCATCAACAGCACTGCAGAGAGGATCCCAGTGACTCACAACATCCCCCACCCCTGTGCCCTGCCTTGCCAGGGCTGAGTGCTCTGCTCAGCTCTACTCCGCTCCACTCTGCCTGGGGTATTTGTACCTAACTGGCAGGACTGGCAAGGCCTAGTCCCTGGGCACCAGGGTGTATCTATACACAGGGAGTAATTACAGTGCTGCCTTGCTCAGTCCCTCGTGGTGCAGCTGGTCCCGTCTCTGTGGAGCCAGGTGCTTGCCAGAGCAGGGTCTCTGTCCCCTCTTCTCCCCTCCGCACAATGATAGAGCCATAGGATGATTCATGCCCTCTGCCCTCCACAGCATCAAATGCTGAACACCCAATGTAGTCCCTCAGGAGGGACCAAGTGCCTTTTGCCAGGCCAGTCATGGCCTGGAGGACTCCCCAACACAGCCCCCAGGCAGAGGCCATGTGCAGAGTGAACTCTGCCCTCTTGGAGCTGTGTCGAAGGGAGGGAGTAATGCCTACTCCATCAGTGTGGCTCTATGAGAGCTGCTTGGGGGGAATACCACTCTAGAGAGGGTGCCTAACTACCTTTGGCCAGGGCTCAAACCCTCCCCTCTCCCTGCAGCTCCAGTCCCCTCTGCATGCCAGCTTCTATGGACTCCCCAAGACCTGGGGGTGCTGGGCTCCCAGTCAGGATGCCAGTCCCCATACTGTGCCGGCCTCTGCCACTGCCAGAGCCCCAGACTCCCCCTCCCTCCTCTGGCTTCTGCTGCTTGAAGTAGACGGGGGCCCCTGCCGATGGAGTAGTATGGCTGAGGGAGCCTGCAGCTGGGCAGCTCAGGGGAACCCCACATGTTGCAGTGCAGAAGCAGCAGCATGGTACAGCAGGGGGTACACATCATGTGGTGTGGTATAGGGGGTCACATGGCATGGAGGGTGCTGATGTGGTCCAGCAAGGGAGTGCCTACTGTGCAGCAGATGAGTGATGCAGCACCCACCTGCAACCTCCAGTCACCAATGCTAAGCAGGCTGCAGGGTGGGCACTTGCCACTGCCAAGCTGAGGCCATGGGCAGGGGAGCCATCGCACAGGCAGTGAGAGGGCTGGTGGCAAGCAAAGGCTGGGACTGAGCAGCCAAAGAACATGCTCTATTACAGTCAGCTGCTCCAGCACAGCTACTGGAGCTTGGCAAGGGCAGGGTGGACCTGCACAGACTGTGGCTGGGAGCTCTCCCAGTGGACATGGGCCAAGAACATACACCTGGCCTGGAGCAAGATCCTGCTCTGTGCCATGAGCTGGACCCAGCTGTGCAAGTCCTCCTCACGAGGACAGCTAGAGAAAGCTCCAGGCAGCATCCAGGTCACTGGAACACTTCACTGGGACCAAGGGACACAGTGTGGATGGCAGGGAGCCAGAACCCAGGCCTCCTACTCTCTAGAGAAGTGTCCTCACCACTGGGGCAGGCCCTCTTCCCTGGTCCACAAGCCCCCCACAGCTGGGGTTCTGCTGCACTAACAGTTTGGGGGTGGATATGGTGCAATGTGAATGGGCAGGCAAAACTCTTCCCCCGGCACCCCACAGCCACTGTGCAGCCTCAGAGGAAATCGCAGGGCAAGGCCAGCTGCATGAGACCCCAGCTGCGTTATGCAGTTGCAAGCCCTGCAGCCATGGCAGGGCCACTTGGGAGGGTGAAGGCAAAGGAGGGTTCACCCCTTCATGACCCACTGCTGAGTGAGGAAACCCAGGCATCCTAGTGCTCAGGGATTCCCTCTGTACCCTCCACTCTCAGGACCTGACAGCACCTGGCAGAAACCTCTCCACTAGTCTACAACAAATAGGCAACTCTGTGCTGTATCTGATTGTCTGAAACTACCAAAGGTGCAGCAGCTTCAGCCCATATCCTGGGGAAACCTTCTCACACATAGGGGGTGTAGAACAGGGGCCCTTACCTCCATAACATGGAAAGGAGTTATGTACCATTAAGGCTGTAGGCAGTGTGGGACCCATGCCTCTTTCTGGGTGTATATTTGAGTCTCTTTATTCTTTCAAATGCCTCCTCCTGGGTTTTTGCCCAGCCCCATGCCGCCTTCTTTTGTGTTTGCTATCTCAAAGGTTTGCAAACCTCTGAGAGGTATGCACAGAATGTGGGAAAGGAGCTTGCCATGCCTACAAACTGCATTTCCTCAAAGGCTCTCAAATTCCTAGGGTCGGCCCAGAGTCCTGCCAAGGTCAGAAGGTGTCCAGTGTAGGGGACCTCACTTCTCCTGAGCTTCATCTTGTTTGAGTTCAATTTAATATTCTGCTCCCTGAACCTGTTTAGGAGCTGCTGCAGCTTAGCATCATGATCCTGGATAGCTTCTTCCTTGCTATCACCATCCCCCACCATCCAGATATCATCTGCTACAATCCTGATGCCTGAAAGTCCATCTAGTATCTTATTCTGTTTGTGCTGGCACCCCTCTGGGGCAGGACTGATGCTTGTGAGCATATGTACCCAGCAGTATCTGCCAAAGGGCACTGCAAAGGCTGTCAGATGGCCTGAGGGCTCATCTAGCTCAAAGTGCCAGAATCTATTTTGTACATCACAGACCACAGACATTTTTGCCCTTAATAGTTTGGGCACTATGTCCTCAAGAGCAGGCAATGGATAATGGCTTTTTTTTCAAGCTCTGCTTAGAGGTTTTGGATCTGTACAGATCCTCAGTTTGCCAGATGGTTTGCATACCACTACCAGGCAACTGATCCAGTCAGTGCTAATTTCCACTGGTTTAATAAAGCCCCTTCTTGTTAGGTGTGTTAGTTCTGCTTTGAGTAGCTCTACCAGGGCTAGTGGTACTCTGCACTTTAGTAGTCATACAGGCTGCACATATGGGTCTAATGTGAGCTTTCTCTCTAAGTGCCTATCTCCCTGAAATATGTCTCTGTACTGTAAATCATCAGATAAGGACCATGCTGTGCTTCCTCCTTTCTTTCTCATGTGGAGGATATACTGGTGTTCACTGAGATCAGGTCCATGGCTTGCATTGCTTGGCTGCCTAACAGCAGACGGCACTCTTCAGTGTCAACCACGAAGAGTTCCAGACAGTACTGTTTTCTGTCCTGTAGATTTGTAACTGATGGTCCTCACCTCCCACTGGTTGTGAAGTTTTTTTATTGCAACTCATCAGTCTCTCCTCCCATTCCTCCAATCTTGTATCATGGCTGAGCAGTTTTCTGGAATTACACTGCAGCTGGCTCCACGATCAAGCTGAAATGTGACTGCTTGCTGTTTGAGGAACATTAGTTGCAAATATGGCAGCTGTCTGTGTAGAAGTTTTCTTCTGCCATGCAGGTATGCTCAGCATCTTTGAACCTGCTAAATCCACCTAGACCTCATTTGCCTTATTACAAATGGCAGCCTTCTCCCCTCCTGCATATAGCACTGCTTTATTTCTCCTGGAATCCACAAAATGGTTCTGTTTCCCAGGGCCCAGACATCTTTGCCCATAAGCTGGGCATTTATCTTGCTGTTTTTCATGCTGCTTCCCATAATACAAAAAGTGGATCCCAGAGATGGCATTCTCAGTTGGACTAACTTGATTCTATCTCCTGGGTTCCTCTCTATTGACGTTGTGTGCTTGTTCTGCTCCAGTTATTGTTTTGATTCTTTTCTTAGATAATTCAGATACTTTGGGTACTTGAACTCACTTCTCCAAAGTCAGATCAACCTCTCTCAACAATCTCTCCCTTAGCTTAAGATCAGATGTCCCACAAGTAATTCTGTCTGCAATACGGAAATCTGTTATGTTCCCAAAATTACAGATGGATGCTAGTGCTTTCAGCTCTGTAACACTATCCCTCCCTTCTTCTTGATCCTGACCCTGGGTAAAAAAGCTATATCTTTCCACAGTCTCAGGGGTCACAATACTCATCAAAAATCTTCATCAGCTATACAATTGTATTGTGCATTTCCAGTAAAAACTCACTTCTCTGCTCGTTATCCCAATGAGGGGATGGAAAAGGTTAATTCACTTTCTGATCCTGGTCTTCCACGGTCAGCTGTGTGTATAAAGTCAGTTTTTTGTCAATGTTAGATACCTTAACTTGCCAACCCAGATCAGAGGGATCTGAGTCTCTATGACACCTGCATTCTTTACTGTGGAGATGATGCTTTGAATTAGGGCTGTCCAACTTCTAAGCTGCCAAGGGCCAAATACCATGTGGGTGACACTAATGGGGACAAGTTTCATCACAGGCCAGCATCCCGCCCCCCCCCGTTATGAGGGTGACCCTCCTCCCAGCTCTCCTGCTGTGGGCTTCCTCAGCACTGCAGGCTGCATTGCATCCTCCCCCTCGCCTTACAGCAGAGGCAGAAAACAAAAAAAGGAGGAGGAAGGGGAAGCCTGGAGCCTCTGGATGCTGCTGCAACTGGAACAATGAGGGGGGCAGAGGCAGGGAAGGAGCCTGGTGGCTGATGATTAACTCCTCATGCGCTGCATGCAGCCCACAGGCTACCAGTTAGATAGCCCTGCTATAAATCACATACTCTTTGCTATGGTTCTCAGCCACTGCCTCCATGTTTCCTGAACATAGCTCTATGCAATAAGGAAATTTAATGGACTATAATGTTTTAACATGAACTAAATTTCCCAGAAGGCTGCTGGAGAGGACAGGAAAAAGAATAGAACGGGACTGTAATGTTGCATCATAAACTATGCTTCCCAGAAGGCTGCTGGGTAAGAGAAGAAGTGGAGGAGAGCTGGGACTCCATGCCAAATGACTCAGCAGTTGGAGAGAGGCAGTAAGAGGTGGCAACTGCAGAAACATGTGGCAGAGACTAAAAGCAGCAGCAGAGCTGAATCTGCAAGCCACAACAGCGGGGCTCAGGCATAGAATCTGAGTAGACAGTAATTAAATGTTCTGTGGGACCAAAGACTGGTGTGGAGCTCCTTCTGGAGTTGAGGGAGGGTCTAAAGTTTCTTTAGTGTATATATACCATGATGTTAATATTCCCTGTCTGCTACCTTGCTATTTGCTCCTGAATGGTTTCACCACTGAGCTACCATGATATTACCTGTTAGGTATATCCAGAATGTATGTACCCTAATGTTTATTCACCTGTGCTTTTCCCCATCTCCTTAGCCCATTGGCCTGTGACCTTAACCCCACCCCCCCCCCCCCCCCCCCCCCCCGGCATCCCCTATATAAAAATTGGGAACCCTCCTTTTTGGCTTCCTGTGCCAGTTTCCGGGGCTCCGGAGCTCAGTACAAAAGAGATTCCATCTGGACTGTAGCGACTGGATCCTTCAGAACTACGCTGTCCTCAGTACTGCTGCTTCCAGCATGTGGCCACTATGGTTGTCCTATCACAGTGTGCTTGCTTGGGTGAGTCTTCCCCCTCAGGCCCCATGCAGCCCACCAGCCTGCATGAAAGGCAATCTTCTGCTGTATCTGATAGCTGTGACACCCTGGCAGGCACGACACCCCAGGCCATGTCCTGCTTTGAAAGTGGGACAAGCTCTTCTCACACATGGGTGTGGTCATCGTGCTTATTGAGCTGGATCTTCCTTTCTCTCCTCTTGACTCTCCTGCCCACTACCTCAGGGTTTGAGGAATGTGGCAAGGGCCCGTTTTCCTTCTCATGTCCACAATCTGCTTTCCGTGATTCATGTTTCCAAAGCTGCATTAACAGGATTTACCTCCCCTCCATCATGACTTCCCCTTGCTGAGTTGCACACTATTGCTGCCGCCCAGCTCAAGATAGGGTACATATGCTGCACCCTCTCAGTCTGCACCGCTGACTTCCTTAGCAGGAGCTTTGCTACTTCCAGCTAGCCCTCTCCCTACCAAAGGAGCAGAATAGTAGGTCTGTTCCTCAGCATGAGACATTCAGATTTCAGGAAAAAAGATGTGACCATGTCTTTATCGTATTCCTTGTGCTTTGCATCAGCCATGAGTGGGTGACAGTTGCCCTGGGCTTCAACAGGCTGCTGTGATTCACACAAGAGCTCAGGTACCTTTGGACAACATTGCCTTTGGTGTGCTTCAGTCCTTTCCCTGCTAATCCTTCTTGGTTTGGCAATGGGCAGGAGCTTCCTGTTCCAGTAGTAAAGACTTGGTCTGACAAATGGCAGTCATCATGGCTATGAGAACGTAAGAATTGCCATTTACTGGGTCAGACCATAGGTCCATCTTGCCCAGTGTCCTGTGCCACACCAGGGCAGAGATTGGATGCTGAAAGGGAGAGTGTACTGGGTCTGACCTGGGATTGTTTTCCTACTGGTCCTCTCTCACTTGCTGCCTCCAACATTTAAAGCCTAGGAAGTTCTGATTCAGAAGCTGTATCTATAATTCCCATGCTCAATAGCTACTGATGCCCCTTTCCTCCAGGAATGTGTTCAATCCCTTTGTGAATCTGGCTAAACTCTCAGCTTTCACCACACCTGGGGCAATGAGTTCCATACTTTAATGACATGCTAGGTGAAAAGGAACATCCTTGTGTTAGTTTTAAACTTACTGCCTACTAGTTTCATTTTGTGACCCCCTTATTTCTTGTATTGTGAGAATAAACATTAAATCCCTATTGACTTCCTCTTCATCATTTAGTATTTTGTAAACCTTTCTCATGTTCCCCCCTCAAACATCTCTTTCCTAAACTGAATAGGCCTGTTCTCTTTAGTTTATCCTAATATGGAAGCCCCTCCATATTGCTAAAAATCCTTCTTGCCCCTTTTCAGGAACTTCTCAAGTTCTTCTATAGCCTTTTCTGAAGTGTGAGGACCAGCACTGGGCACAGTATTCAAGGTGTGGATTTATAAAGGGGCATTGTGACAGCTTCAGTTTGTTTTGCTTCAGTTTCATCTATAGAAACCTCAATTTTGATGTTATGTTTGCTCACAAGTCCTTCACTCCTGGCCATCTTCTTGTTGTGCCTGGTTTTCATAATTGGTAGGGTCGGAAGGGACCTGAGCAGATCATCGAGTCCAACCCCCTGCCATGGCAGGAAAGGGTACTGGGGTCAAACGACCGCGGCAAGGTGTTCATCCAGCCTCCTCTTAAAAGACCCCCCCAGGGTAGGAGCCAGCACCACTTCTCTTGGAAGTTGGTTCCAGATCCTAGCCGCCCTAACTGTGAAGTAGCACCTCCTGATGTCTAGTTCAAATCTACCCTCTGCCAGCTTGTGACTGTTATTCCTTGTCACTCCTGGGAGTGCTCAGGGGAACAGGGACTCTCCCAATGCCTGGTGGTCCCCCGGACTGGTTTGTAACAGGCCACTAGATCCCCCCTCAGCCTTCACTTGTGGAGGCTGAGCAGGTTCAGGTCCTGTAGCCTCTGCTCATAGGACCTGCCCTGCTGACCCCTGACCATGCGAGTGGCCCTCCTCTGGACCCTCACCATGTTGTCCACATCCCTCCTGAAATGCAGCGTCCAGAACTGGACACAGTACTCCAAATGTGGCCTGACCAGTGTTGCATAGAGGGGGAGGATCACCTCCTTGGACCTGCTTGTGATGCATCTGTGGATGCATGACAAGGTATGGTTGGCCTTCCTGACCGCGTCCCCACACTGTCGGCCCACGTTCATTTTGGCATCAATAATGATTCCAAGATCCTTTTCTGCCTCTGCACTGACAAGAAAGGAGTTCCCCAGCCTGTAGGTATGCTGCTGGTTCTTCCTCCCCAGGTGCAGCACCTTGCACTTGTCAGTGTTGAAACCCATCCTGTTCTCATCTGCCCACCCCTGTAACCTGTCTAGGTCTGATTGCAGCCTATTCCTCCCTTCTAGCATGCCCACTTCTCCCCACATCTTAGTGCTGGCTGCAAATTTGAACAGGGTGCTTTTTACCCCCTCATCCAAGTCGCTGATGAAGATGTTGAACACTGCAGGCCCGAGGACCCAGCCCTCTGGAACCGAGCCCTGTTTTATTTAGTCTGACCCATGTCAATAAAGTACACCTGTATAGCTGACAATCCATATTTAATTCCTCTATTCTCCACACTGGTGGCATTAGGTTCAAGACAGAGGGGAAGGGATCACATTTGGAGAACCAAAACAGGTGCCCATGACTTCACCACAAGGTGAGTTCTGTGGGTGCCACACCAGGCACAGCCCCATCTCTTCCTGAAGAGCAATCCAGGAAGTTCCTACTGTGTGCTTGGGAAGGTAGACAGGCCTTCTGCCCCAAAGTTCCTGCTCCTTTTAAAGCCAGAGGCAACGAAGCCAGAACAAGCATCTTCTTGCAACATGGCGTAGTCAAGCTTTGATCAGCTTTGCTGCACCAGGTTGTGGTGTTCAGGGTTGTCACTCCCAGAAGCTAAAGCCTCCTATAAAGTTATTAATTTTTTCAAGCAAAGCTATACTTCAAACATATCATCATGCTCAGTAGTGTAGTAACAGAATTAAATTTGGGCCCATGCTATCTGGGAAATCAGGCTAGAGGTTCTCATGTTCCCTTCTGGGTTCAAACTCAACAGATGCATTAAATTTCATGGACATTACACTCATGTCACAACCCAATTAAACAGTGCCCATGCCACTAGCAAGAGATACCATTCAGACCATCCTTATTTTGCACACAGTAGTCAACTAGGGGTTAAAAGAAATCCTTGCCAGAAACTCCTGAAACAAAATCCTGGCGGAGAGCTGTAAGTAATTGGTCAGCTGAAATAAAATCCAAGCGAAAACTGTATATAAATTGGTCAAGAAACACGCTTAGGCCCCTCACACGTAACCTCATACGTAACAGACAGGAAACCTGACCCACTACCTTGCAACCTGATAGCACAAAGAACTGCTGCTTTGCCAAAAAATTAAAGATTCCACTTAGCAGTTCATCATTGGATACCTCCATTAGATACCTCTGTCTATAAATAGTTTAGCAGCTTCCGCCCAAGTCGGAGAACTCTGGGGAAATCTCTGAGGAGAAACCTGAGCCCATCACCAGAGTGACTTAGTGGACTGATCAACCACTAATGACTCCCCGTCACCGTTAATCTTGACGCAGTAAAGCCCTGCAGGCACGATAGCTCATTCCGGCCTCGTTCGTCATCGCTTAACTGTAACCCGACCTCAACCTCGTACGCTCGACTGTAACCAAAGCAACTGTAACGGAACAAAGGCTCAGCCTGTGTCGCACGTCACTATCTGGGCGACGTAAGTAAACAATCTCCTGCGACCAACACGCGTCTGTGCCTGGTTAATTTCACTCCATCCATTAATTACCCACCTGTCAAGTAAAAATCTAAACCCTCCGGTGAGAGTCAGGACGCAGCTGCCAGCTGCTGCTCTGATGCTCGACATGGCGTCACGAACAGGATCAGGGGGAAATGTGATGGAGGTGGTATTAATTAAGAACTGCCCCTGGTGCAGTGGGGGGCGCCTCGCAGATAACGCGGATGAATTATGTGCGCACATCGCTTATCACCAAGTGGGCGGAGCGGAGACAGGGTGCGTCAGCGGCTACTTCTCGCTGAAAGGGGATGAAGGGGTCACCAAGGAATGGGTAACAGATCTAAGCCTTGGGGCGTTTGGCTGCATTATGGGTGGCAACCAGGTTCTATACAGGCCATGGGAGGAAACAAAAGCGATCTCCCTGGCCCGAGTAAAACCGGCGGGCACAACAAATCCAACTCCTGCCCAAGAATACGCCCGCTGTATACGCCATGTACAGGAGGGCGGGGACCTGAAGCCGGCCGACAAATCATATGCGGGAGGGCAGGGAGCCGATGCCGGCTGACAAGTTTAATTGTCCAACTCTGGCGCTCGAATCGCATGGCCATGAGCTCCTAAACCAACTCCGCGAAAGTTTGGAAACTGAGGGCCACACTGCGACAAAATGGGCGGGCCCAAAGTGGGACAAAGGAAAAATGATAAATGTACTGTTTTGGGCCTTTATGGGTACATTGCAGGAGAATGCGGACTTGGAGGCCCAACTGGCCACGGCCGGGAAGGCAGCCGCGGAGGCGGCAGCAAGAGAAGGGCGCGAGCCCCCGCCTGAAAATGGCAATGGGGAAAAGAAAGGGCGCGACAATGGAAAAATTCCACAAAATCCACAAGGGGGATGGCCAGCCGCGGTACCACCTATGGCCCCGCCTCCCGAAGTGACGCCACCCTCTGGTCCGCCCCTTGAGGTAGCACCGGCCATGAATCTGCCCCCTTATGGAGGGGGATGGCTAGCCGCGTCATTGCCTATGGCCCCACCTCCCAAAATGACGCCGCCCGCAATTCCACCCCCTGAGCCAGCACCAGTCATAGACCCGCCCCCTTACAGAGGAGGGAAATTATATCCGGCCCTCCCAGTCAACCCCGACCCCACCCCGGTTCAGGCTTGCCCAGTGGCGCTAATGAAGCATAACATAGACGTCCAAGGGGATGTGACACACACCACCGTGACATATCGCACCCGTACCAGGCCTGAAATGCACAACTTATGTAAAGAATCAAAACTTAAACCAGGCGAAACCTTGGCAGTATGGTTGGGGTGGTTACTAGTCGAGTATGGGTCGGAAACATTAGATAAGGAGGAAGCCAGCTTCCTAACGCGACAAGTCACCTGGAGTGGGAGGCACACCACCAATCTCAATACAGTAACGGGTAACATCCACTAGCCCATTCCGTTTCCAGCTCTCGTTGCACGTCAAGCGTGTCAAAAAGCCTACCCTTGGCATAACAGATGACCCCTAAGGCCCTCAGCGGAACAGCTGCTGCTAGCCATCATAGGGGTGTCCTATTTATCTTGGAATCCTAGAACGCATCCACTAGGAATAATGCTGCAACAAATAGGCGGCCCGTGGCCTCACGGACACCTAACCGATTCCGGCCGGGTCCCGACTACTATGGGCAGCATCGAAGCATGTGTGGAACTCTACGGGGGGTAAGAAGCGGTAACACTCAGACTGCTGTTGGGTCCCCTAGCCGGTCAGCCAGCCGGAAACCTTCTAAGTGAGCTGCCACAGCTACAGGCCCTTATGGACTCCACAACAACAGACCCCGATGGGGCAGACCCACGTTCTTCGGCGTGTCCAATCGAACATCTGGAGCCGGACCGTCGCCAGCCTGGTCCTCGACGCGACCCCCCCGGCCCGCAACGTGAATTCCGGGTCCCACTGCCGAGGACGCCAGAGGAAAGGGCTATGTTTGGTTTCCTCTTAAATAACACGCAGCTTACTAAACAACAGCTACGCATTTTAGGAGACGAGGGTCAGCGACTCCTACCATCCACAATGGACTTTAAGTACCAAGAGAAGCCAAAAAACGAGTAATGGCCGCTGGTCACACCGGCGGCCTACTCAAACCCTACCCCACAGACTCTCATCCCTACACCGAGCTTGTCGTCTACGACGTCGCTGACCCAACTATACGACGCAATGTCCTCTTCCTTTTGAACACCGGGGCGCAAATCAATGTCATCACCCCGACAACACCTCACGTAAAAACCAAAAAGGCCATCAAGGTCCAAGGACTAAACGCCGTCGCTGTCACAACAAAAGTAAAGTTCACAGTGGCCAGACACCACCGCGCATTGGAAGCAGTCCTAGGGGGCATCAACATCCTGGGAATCCCTGAACTCAGAGTGCTCGAACTAAAAGAACAAGTGTTACAAGCTCTTCCAATCTCCGTTTCAAAAATGGATCAGCACAGACCCACACTTCGCAACACGTCCACATGGCACTACAAGCCAATTCCAACGAAGGGGCCCCTGCGAGAAGCCCTTGTCACCCTTCTACAGCGACTCGAGCAACAAGAATGCATAAAACTAGTAGCCACCAGTACTCCACTCTCCAAACAAACTAATTGTCGTGAACCCAGTTACTGCTCTCGTTTTATTTTCTTCAGGTCCGGCAGTGAGCGTGACAGCCATATACAACAGCAGCCCGTCACAAGAGCCACTGGAACATCGGGCCGCTCTGACTTGGCATGCACCAGACCACCATGAGGGCGTCTATCGTGCTGATCCTGTTGAGTGCAGTTGTCGCCTCGGTGCCTCCTCCGGACCCTGGACCCTCCAACTCGATTTTGTCTCTCCTGTCGGTTTGGGCCAACATCACCGGGTCCGATAAAGAGTCGGGACTCACTACATGCCTACGCCTTCCTCTTTGGGAGGGCTCTTCTTGGCTAATGTATTTGTTAACACCCCTAATTACTTTGTTGTTACCCATTTGTGCTATTGGCATTGGTCTTAATATAATTTGCTGTTTTGTCCAATATTTTAAAAACAAGCTTATTTCGCTTTCTGCTTTTGTATACACCCGCTTGCCATTAGAAGACTCCAATGACAACAAGTATGACGATGAGAACGAGCTATAGCCTAAAGTAAGTGGTCACTTGCTGTGCCATGGGCAAGGGGGCATGTCACAACCCAATTAAACAGTGCCCATGCCACTAGCAAGAGATACTATTCAGACCATCCTTATTTTGCACACAGTAGTCAACTAAGGGTTAAAAGAAATCCTTGCCAGAAACTCCTGAAACAAAATCCTGGCGGAGAGCTGTAAGTAATTGGTCAGCTGAAATAAAATCCAAGCGAAAACTGTATATAAATTGGTCAAGAAACACGCTTAGGCCCCTCACACGTAACCTCATACGTAACAGACAGGAAACCTGACCCACTACCTTGCAACCTGATAGCACAAAGAACTGCTGCTTTGCCAAAAAATTAAAGATTCCACTTAGCAGTTCATCATTGGATACCTCCATTAGATACCTCTGTCTATAAATAGTTTAGCAGCTTCCGCCCAAGTCGGAGAACTCTGGGGAAATCTCTGAGGAGAAACCTGAGCCCATCACCAGAGTGACTTAGTGGACTGATCAACCACTAATGACTCCCCGTCACCATTAATCTTGACGCAGTAAAGCCCTGCAGGCACGATAGCTCATTCCGGCCTCATTCGTCATCGCTTAACTGTAACCCGACCTCAACCTCGTACGCTCGACTGTAACCGAAGCAACTGTAACAGAACAAAGGCTCAGCCTGCGTCGCACGTCACTATCTGGGCGACGTAAGTAAACAATCTCCTGCGACCAACACGCGTCTGTTCCTGGTTAATTTCACTCCATCCATTAATTACCCACCTGTCAAGTAAAAATCTAAACCCTCCGGTGAGAGTCAGGACGCAGCTGCCGGCGGCTGCTCTGATTCTCGACAACTCATATAAGCAGTATGGATGCTCTCCAGTGTGATATTGAAAACAGAGCGAATTGTGTTTCCACGCTGTCTTTGGCACCTCAGTACAGCTCAAGCAGAATGGTTACAGTCTTTACTAGTGGTCTCAGAGATTAGGTAGAGACAGCGTGCCAGTCTCACTCCATATGACTACAGCTTTCCAAAAAATCATAACAACCAGGAGATACGAAGCAGTAGGCTACATCAGCTACACAGCCCTTACTGGCACCAGCACATGGCTTGAAATAGTGTGTCATTTACAGAGAGGATAATCAGCCAAGTAAGGTACTGGGGACCCAGCTTCCCCCAGGTGAGCATTTAACATATATATGCAGCCGCATACATACACCCCCTCAGTGTGCCCAAGCTACACAGACACACTGAGCTCCTTCTCCAGCACACTTTCAATTCAGGTTTCTCCCCTTCCCAACCTTTTCTTGGGTGCCACCAGATCACCAAAACAGGAATCCACGATGCAGCCTTAGCTTTGGTCTCATGACTGCTCCATATAGTGGGCATGTCTACATGAGATGCTATGTCACCATAATGACAAGCTATGATGACATAGCTTGTCACTATGGCAACATAGTGTTAGCAGGCACTAACCAAGATGCCACTGCTACTGCGCAGTAGCACCCAGCTACTGAGCAGTAGGTTTGGAAATGACCCATGCACTGCCAGGACTGCACAGTACCAGCGAGTACTTGCTAAAGAAAGTACTAAATGACTGCACAGTACCAGCAGCACAGCAGAGTGCACATGTAGACACACCCAGTGTGTCTACATATGTCTTCACTATTGACTGTGAACAGCTGGTTATAGTGGGATGTCTCCTGCTGAGGGGAGAAGGGGATTAGTGACAGCTCCACATAAGTCCCTCACAGTTGTAGGGATGGTCTCTGACCTGGAGACCCTGTGCACAATCTTCCCACTGCTCTTTGCATTCCTGGTGCTTTTCTGCTCTTCTATTGACCCAACCCATGATGCCAGCCCTGTAAGACAGGTCAGCTGGGCCACTCCATTTCCTCCTGGCAAAGAGAGTAACAAAGAGTTTACAGGGTTACTTCAGGGTACAGAAGCCGTTAGGGAAGGGGGTGTGGCAAAGTGGGGTTCAGGGCTAGCCTCCCACCTGCCTCTCGGCATGCTGCCTGCCTGTCTCTCCCGCCACGCTTTGTTGGTAACTAATTAAGTTGTTAATTAAAGTGGGACCATTGTACACCCCAATCTGTGGCTCCATTTCACTCCTACACCATGGTCCAAGCCTCACAGATGGCATTTCAGGGAGTTAGCTCAACCATCACCTTCGCCCATTAGCTGTAGCCCCCAACCCTGGGGACCTTCAGCTTCCGTAAGCCCTGGCCCCATCTCAGGCCCAGTCAGGACCTCAAATTCCTTAGCTCTTCATGGGCATCCCTCATGGTGTGCCCCTGGCCCTTTCGACCCTTTGGTCCTGGCCCCAGCATTGACCAGTTGAGTACTTCAGTGGGGTTTTCGCCTCCTGCCTGCACTTAGGAATCAGGGTCCCCTACTCCGGGCTCGGGTGCTCCTGGAAGCATGCCTGGCCCTGTGGGGTCACTCCCCCAGCAGGCTCGGTCACCTCCAGAAGCTTACCTGACCTATTGTGCTCCGTTGTTATATGGCCCACACAAATGTGAAGGCTGGGGTTAAGGCGCCCCTCCTCACCTTTCACCAGGGTGGTCACTGGCCTGGCATTTCCTGGGGGCTCCCGCACCACTGAGAGCCCCACCAGGTCACTCACTCCCAGCAGGGTGCAGTTTTAGGTCATGCCCAGGACCAGGAGCCTCCTAACCATCCCCTGCAGCTCCTCCTTTACCTCCAGGATGACACATGAAGCCTTGCATCCAGGCAATGTTGCTGCCTGGCCCCCAGCAGCAAAATGCTCTGTTTATCTAGGCAGCCTTGGATCTAAAATGGCTGCTGCAATTAAGCACCTGCTGCCTGCTTTGCTTGGCCCTTAAAGTGGCAGGAAACAACAGTGCCCTGCCACAGGGGGATCCTGGCTATATTGAAGTCAATAGGGTTTTTGGCACAGACTTAGGTAGACACAATGGTGGGGTCTACTACAGACCTCCTAATCAGGGTCAGGAGCTCAACCAGGAATTCGCCAGGGAATTGGCTTAGGCCGCACGCTCCCAGTGCATGGTTGTCACAGGAGACTTCAACAACCCAGACATCCCATGGGAAGAGCACTCGGCCAAATCCGAACGGTCACAAAGCTTCTGCACGTGCGTGGACAAGCTGCATCTGACTCAAGAAGTCTATGGACCAACAAGAGGCAAAGCGCTGCTCGACCTGGTACTGGCAAAGGGGGAAGATCTAGTCAGCGACCTAACGATCAAAGGGAAGCTGGGAGACAGCGACCATGAGCTGATCACTTTTGCTATCTTCTGTAAAGCTGGCAAGTCAGTCAGCAATGCTGAAGTCCTCAACTTCAGGAAAGCTGACTTTGACAAGCTCAGGAGGCTTGCTGGCAAGGCCCTAGGGGACCATGACCCAAAGGGGAGGGGAGCTCAGGATGAGTGGTTGCTGCTCACGGGAGCAATCCTGGAAGTTCAAGCAAAGTCTATCCCATCTCAGAGGAAAGGCAGCAAAAGGGCACAGCAGCCCCCTTGGCTCTGCAGAGAACTAGTGGACCTCCTGCATCTAAAAAGAAAGGCCTATACAGGATGGAAGATGGGAATCACCTCAAAGGAGGAGTATTCTGCAATAGTCCAAACATGTAGAGAGCGAACCAGGAAAGCCAAGGCTGTGACCCAACTCTAACTGGCTGCACATATCAAAGGCAATAAAAAAGTCCTTTTTTAGATATGTGGGGAGCTGGAAGGAAAGCAAGGGTAACATCGGACCTCTGCTAAACCAAATGGGACAACTGACAACCGACTCCCAGGAAAAAGCCAACCTGCTTAATGGGTATTTTGTGTCAGTTTTTCACCAGCCCCAAGGGACCACTCTGCTCAATACGGTATGGGACGGCCAGGGCAAGGGAGAATTGTTACCCTCCATCAATGTTAACCATGTGAAGGAACACCTTGAGAAGTTGGACACTTCAAGTCAGCTGGCCCAGACAGTTTACACCCAAGGGTACTCAGGGAGCTGGCAAGCACCATAGCTCAGCCCCTGGCACAGATCTTTGGGAACTCCTGGCGCTCTGGTCAAGTGCCTGAAGATTGGATGAAGGCCAATGTGATGCCTATCTTCAAGAAAAGGAGGAAAGTAGATCCAGGGAGCTACAGGCCCATCAGCCTGACCTCTATCCCAGGGAAAATCTTGGAAAAAATTATCAAAGAGAACATTCTTGACAAACTGGCTGATGGCAACATCCTGAGGGATAGCCAGCATGGGTTTGTTGCGGGTAGGTCTTGCCTGACCAATCTCATCTCCTTCTATGACCAGGTGATATATCAGGTACACAAGGGAGAAGAGATTGACATCATATATATTGACTTTAAAAAGCCTTCAGTCTGGTGTCCCATAATCTCCTCCTACTGCGGCCTCAGCTACATCACAGTCTGATGGCTGGGGAACTGGCTCCGAGGTCAGACCCAGAAAATGGTAACAGACAGAAGTAATTCATCATGGTGCGCCGTGACCAGTGGGGTACCCCAAGGCTCAGTCCTTGGTCCTATACTCCTTAACATTTTTATTAATGGTGTAGACATTAGTATCAGGAGCGAACTGGCCAAGTTTACCAATGACACCAAACTTTAGGGTAAAGTGTCCACATCTGAGGATAGGCTGATGATCCAGGCTAACCTCGACAGGCTTAGAAAATATGCAGATGAAAACCTCATGGCGTTCAACACCAAAAAATGCAAGGTACTCCACCTTGGGGAAAAAAAACCCTCAGCATACTTATGGGCTCAGCAGTGCTATGCTTGCTAGCACCATGGCTGAAAGGCACTTAGGGGTCGTGATTGACCACAAGATGAATATAAGCCACCAATTCAATGTCACGCTAGTAAAGCGAGCAAAACGCTGGCTTGCATCCATAGATGCATCTCAAGTTCATAGATTTCATAGATTTTTTCATAGACATCAGGGCTGGAAGGGACCTCGGAAGATCATCGAGTCCAGCCCCCCGCCCAAAGGGCAGGAAGTCAGCTGGGGTCATAGGATCCCAGCAAGATAAGCATCCAGTTTCATCTTGAAGGTGTTCAATGAAGGCGCTTGAACCACCTCCGGTGGCAGGCTGTTCCAGACCTTGGGGGCTCGGACAGTAAAGAAGTTCTTCCTTATGTCCAGCCTGAAACGATCTTGAAGTAGTTTGTGACCATTCGACTTCGTCATCCCTTGGGGCGCTCTGGTGAACAAACGTTCCCCCAGATGCTGGTGGTCACCCCTGATAAACTTGTAGGTGGCCATCAGATCACCCCTGAGCCTGTGCTTTTTCAGGCTGAAGAGTCCCATAGCTCTCAGCCTCTCTTCATAAGGTCTGTTTTCCTGACCTCTTATCACGTGTGTGGCTCTCCTCTGCACCCTCTCAAGCTTCTCCACATCCTTTTTGAATTGTGGAGCCCAAAACTGGACACAGTACTCCAGCTGCGGCCTCACTAAGGCCGAGTACAGGGGGAGAATGACGTCCCGAGATTTGCTTGAGAAGCATCTATGGATGCAAGCCAGCGTTTTGGTCGCTTTACTAGCCGCCGCATCGCATTGCAGGCTCATGTTCATCTTGTGGTCAAAGATGACCCCCAAGTCTCTTTCTTCCATAGTGCTAGCCAACATAGCACTGCCGAGCCCATAAGGATGCTGCGGGTTTTTTTCCCCCAAGGTGGAGAACCTTGCATTTATCGGCATTGAACACCATCAGATTCTCGTCCGCCCACTTGCTGAGCCTGTCCAGGTCAGCCTGGATCACC
>NW_005842862.1:358259-360379 GCF_000455745.1 Alligator sinensis
CACCCTCACCTGGACTTCCCGGCCCTGTAGCGGGCATGGGCGTCCCATGGGACTGATGAAAGACTGACGCAAAGTACCTATTTAATAGGTTGGCTTTTTCCTGGGTGTCAGTTGTCAGTTGCCCCATCTGGTTCAGAAGGGGTCCAATGTTGCCCCTGCTTTTCCTCCGGCTCCCCACATATCTGAAAAAGGACTTCTTATTGTCCTTGATGCTCAAAGCTAGCTGGAGTTCAGTTGCAGCCTTGGCTTTCCTGGTCTGCTCCCTACAGGACCGGACCAGTGCAGAATAATCCTCCTTGGAGGTGACTCCTTGGAGGAGTTAATCTCAGGATGTCATTTTCCTGCTGTACTAGGCCTTGGTGAGGCTGCAGCTGGAGTACTGCATCCAGTTCTAGACTCCACAATTTAAAAAGGATGTGGAGAATCTTGAGAGAGTCCATAGGAGAGTTACATGCATGATCAGGCGGCAGGAAAACAGGCCCTATGATGAGAAGCTGAGAGCCATGGGACTCTTCAGCCTGGAAAAGCGCAGGCTCAGGGCGGACCTGGTGGCTGCCTCTAAGTATATAAGGGGTGTACATCAGGATCTGGGGGAACACCTGTTTACCAGAGCACCCCAAGGGATGACAAGGTCAAATGGTCACAAACTCCTCCAAGACTGTTTCAGGTTGGACATAAGTTAAAACTTCTTTACTGTCTGAGCCCCCAAGGCCTGGAATAGACTGCCGCCAGTGGTGGTGCAAGCACCTACTCTGGACTCTTTTAAGAAACACTTGGACGTTTATCTTGCTGGGATCTTTTGACTCCTGCTGACTTCCTGCCCCTGAGGCAGGGGGCTGGACTCGATAATCTCCCGAGGTCCCTTCCAGCCCTAATGTCTATGGAGACATAGAGGCCAGAGAGCCTGGCACCACAGGTGAGTAGCAGACAGGGTCCCAGTGCCAGATGAGTGCAGCCCCGTAGGGATCTAGGGCCCAACAGACAGAGGCCAGGTGCCGAGTGATTGGAAGGAACAGATTGAGCTAGTGTCTCAAAGCCAGGTCCGACATGGTAGGCCTCAGCTAGAGGCCTCACTAGATTAAAGGGGTGGAGGCTGAGGCCCTGAAAGAGGGAACAATGTATGTGCAATTAGCCTTGAGGTAAGAGCTCCTCACCTCTGGGTGTTCTCTGCAGCAAAGACCTGATCTGAGAAGCCCTGGGGCAGCCTCCCTTTTAAGAACCAAAAAGAAACATCAAGACATGGCAGATGAACAAAGGGGAGACTGTTCCCAGAAAAGTATTGAAATAAAGAGGATGCTGGGGCAGCTCCAGGAGTTTTCAACTGCCCTGGAGATGGTGCCCTGTTACAGGGGGAGACCACCAAAACTCTCCATAGCGTCAAGAATGGTAAGATTCCTGGGGAAGATTGCCTGCCCAAGGAGTTCTATATCATCTTCTGCGACCAGGTGGGTCTGGTCCTGCTGCCAGTATATAGGAAGTGGCTTCAGGAAGGCCACCCCGGGGGCCAGAGTGAATCAGAGCTTAATAACACTTCTGTACAAGAAGCAGGTGAGGGAAGAGTTGAAAAACTGGAGAACTCCTGAACTTCAACTATAAACTAATGGCCAAAGTCCTGGCCAAGTGCTTTAGGTCTCTTATAGGTACGGCAATCCATAAGGACCAGTCGTGCATGGCTCCAAGGCAGCAGATCCATGGAGCCCTGCTGCAACTCTGAGATGCACTGTGGTACCAATGAGAGAGGGAGCTGGATGTCAATGTGCTGAATCATGACTGGAGAAGGCCTTCAACTGGGCATCCCACCAATTCCTGTTTGAGATGCTGAAGAAGATGAAGGTCCCCACAACCTTCATCGCATGGATAAAAGCATTACACACCAATGTGAGCAGCAGGGTGCTGGTGAACAGGTTCCTGACCACCCCAATCACGGTGGAGTCAGGTGTCCAGCAGGGATGCTCTCTCTCCCCAATCCTTTTCATCTGCATGATGGAACCACTGGTCCAGTGACTCAGGCAGGACCCCAGGATCCACAGAGTGGAGATCCCTGGGGGAAATAAAGCAGAAACAAAAGTCCTGGCCTACATGAATGTCCTCAACTTCCTGTGCAGGGATGTGTGGTTGGT
>NW_005842862.1:360410-362602 GCF_000455745.1 Alligator sinensis
TGCAACATACCCAGGTGTATGGAGCAGTAGCAGAGGCCAAGCTGTGTTGGCAATGTGGGCACCTACCTAGCACTGAGCAAGCTCAGGGACCTGTCTGTTCTGGGGGTCTCTGTCTCCTACAAGGCTGTAAAGATCCTCAGGGTGGAGTTCAACCCAGAGCTAACAGGCCAGAAAGCATGGGAGAAGACTGAGGCCAAGGTCAAACAGAGACTGGGACTATGGAACATGCACCGCCGGTTGATGGTGGGGGAGGAGGGTTACATGACAATCATCAGGATGTTGTTGCTGCCAGTGCTTCTGTATACTGCACTGGCCTTCCCCACTTCAGAGCAAACCATCCATAGAGTCCAGAGGGCCATGTGCATCTTCTTCTGGGGCTCCAGATGGGAGAAAGTTATGAGGACCATGCTGTCCAAGACAAAACAGACCAGGGGCCAAGGTATGCTGGATGTCCTACTGTTTCTCTGGACTAAGTACATGAGCCAGATCTGCAAACTGGCAGCCAGAGCAGAATCTAAAACAGCTGACTTCATGAGCTATTTTGCAGGGTACCTGCTGCGATACTGGGGGGTGTACAACCCCAGCTCACACCCATGGACCTTGGAGCCTCCGTGGTTCTAAAGGGTATTAGAGAACTTCCAGAACAAGTACAAGTTACACAACGAGAACCCAGCAGCCCTGAAAAACCACTGTAAAATGCAGAAGGTGGTTAGGACGTGGGACAGATTGTCATCCATGGACATATCACCTGGCAACAGCTGCCAGGCTGTGTGGTAATGTATTTTCCACAAGCACCTGCAGAAGGAACACAGGGACTTGAACTGGCAGGTAGCCTACCAGGCACTCCCCATGTGGGCACTGATACACAGAGAGGGGCAAAGAGGCTCAACAAGCTGCCTCAGGCAAACCTGCTGGTAGAAGGAGGAAATAATCAAACGCCTCCTCTGGAACTGTCCATATGCTAGCCAGGTATGAAGAAGAGTAGTTGTATGCCTCATGATGATGACAAGATCCAAGACTCTGACCAGAGAGACAGTTCAGTTCAGACACTTGACCAAGCAGTAAGGGGCCCTGACAACCCGTTTTGACCAGTTTATCTGCTTCAGAAGTGCCCTGCAGAAGACCAGGAATCTGCTCATGTACAGATCCACGAACCTCCCAATCAAGGACTGGGTCAGAAGGCAGCAAATGAACTGCAGGTGTAGTACAGGAAGACAAAAGAAGATGACAGGGAGAAGACAGCAGAGGACACATGTAAGAGAAAAGTCAGGCACAAAATGTTCAGAGAAGATGACAATAAGGAAGAAGATAATGATAGTAACAGAGTGAGCAATGAAGTGTCAGGGAGGAAGAGGACAATGAGAAGAACATGGACTAAGGACAGGGGAAGGAAATGGACGGATTGGGGTGGTAGAGGGAATGGAGGTGGTTTCACATAACAATTCAAGAATGGCCACAGGCGCATAGGCACACAGGCATGCAGGTGCATGGATGCACAATGCAGTTATTGTAACAGGGATAATGATAGTGTAAATGTAGATGGGTGCTTTAGATTGTCAGGTAACCATATCAGTCATGAGACAGGTCTGTGGAGGTATATTAATTTATATATGTAAAAATATATTTTTTCAAAAGAAAAGAAAAGACATTTTTACTACATATAAGTAGGTGTCATGCTGTTCAAAAGTATGTTTATGGAGTATCTGTGCTAAAACTTGCAGCAGTTTAAAAAAAAAGGTAACATGCATCAATTCATCAAGGGGCGGGGGTGTAGCTCTCTATGTTAAGGAAAGCTACACGTCCCTGCAAGCTGATATTGGTGACCAGGGTGGACAGCTGGAGACCCTCTGGGTTAAAATCCGTGGGGAACACAGCACAGGGGACACAATGGTGGGAGTCTACTACAGACCTCCCACCCAAAGTCCTGAGCTTGACCAGGAGTTTGCCCGGGAACTGGCTGAGGCCGCATGCTCCAGGACTATGGTTGTCATGGGTGACTTCAATTACCCGGACATCTCGTGGGAGGATCGCTCAGCAAAATCTGAGCGGTCGCAAAGCTTCCTCTCGTGCGTGGATGACCTCTACCTGACTCAAGAAGTCTATGGGCCAAAAAGAGGCAAAGCGCTGCTCGACCTGGTACTAGCTACTGGGGATGACCTAGTCGGCGACCTAGTGATTGATGGGAAGCTGGG
>NW_005842862.1:365556-369446 GCF_000455745.1 Alligator sinensis
CGGGACGTCATTCTCCCCTTGTACTCGGCCTTAGTGAGGCCGCAGCTGGAGTACTGCGTCCAGTTTTGGGCTCCACAATTCAAAAAGGATGTGGAGAAGCTTGAGAGAGTCCAGAGAAGAGCCACGCGCATGACCAGAGGTCAGGGAAGCAGACCCTACGATGACAGGCTGAGAGCCCTGGGGCTCTTTAGCCTGAAAAAGCGCAGGCTCAGGGGTGATCTGATGGCCACCTACAAGTTTATCAAGGGTGACCACCAGCATCTGGGGGAACGTTTGTTCACCAGAGCACCCCAAGGGATGACGAGGTCGAATGGTCACAAACTACTACAAGACCGTTTCAGGCTGGACATAAGGAAGAATTTCTTTACTGTCCGAGCCCCCAAGGTCTGGAACAGCCTGCCACCGGAGGTGGTTCAAGCGCCTTCATTGAACACCTTCAAGATGAAACTGGATGCTTATCTTGCTGGGATCCTATGACCCCAGCTGACTTCCTGCCCTTTGGGCAGGGGGCTGGACTCGATGATCTTCCGAGGTCCCTTCCAGCCCTGATGTCTATGAAATAAATTTGTAACAGAACAGAAGTTCAGTGCACTTAGACCAGTTTCCCCTTTGGGCAGTGGGCTGGACTCGATGATCTTCCGAGGTCCCTTCCAGCCCTAATGTCTATGAAATCTATGAAATTCTGGATACTCTAAGTGCATGGGTAGCTTATGCAAATTGCTAAGGTTATTTGGTATGTCTACATGTGCAATTAATGTGAATGAATAACCTCTGGACCTTACTGCCATTTGAAAACGCGCCCAGGAGCAAAGAACTATGGAGCATATTGCTCCAGAGTTTAATCCTGCATAGCATGTAGATCCCAAACAGAGCAACCCAGGCTGGCAGGACATCTGGGGGGTCAGCCTGCCAGCCCAGGGCTGCAGATGTGCTGGCTGAGACACGAGGGTGCTTCAGTATGGGAGCTGCCTG
Source organism: Alligator sinensis (assembly GCF_000455745.1). Taxonomy (NCBI): domain Eukaryota; kingdom Metazoa; phylum Chordata; order Crocodylia; family Alligatoridae; genus Alligator; species Alligator sinensis. Next base: position 366,529 of record NW_005842862.1, read on the forward strand.
TTGGCTAGCCCCATACTGAAGCACCCTGTGCCCCAGCCAGCCAGGGCAGCAATGCATGTGCTGCTACCCATGAAAAACTCTGCAGCAGGTTAGGACTTACATTTGCAAGTCTTAACCTACCTTGGAGTTTATTCATTTTGTGCACCCTAACAGGGACACACATGTAGACAGTGAGACATTTACTGTACAACTAGTTAATTAGCCAACTGTGCAGTAAATGTCTTGTGTAGATATGTCCATTGTTTTTAAATTTGCTCCTTACTTCCACATGCTTAGGAAGAGCAGGGTCTGATACTAAGGAGAGGAAGGGGCCAGGGGCAAGAAGTTGGAGGGAATCAGAAAGCTAAGGGCTACCTGCCCATCCCCCCTCCCCTCCACCTCTCAATTTATTTTTCCTGCTGTAACAGTGGGAGAGGGACAAATTCAAGGAAAACTTCCAATAATTAGATTCTATACAAGGAAAATTGTCACAAATTTATAAATTGTCTATATATAGAATTTAATTACTATGGGGCTGTCTTATAATCAGGGTCATCTTTGATTTGAGTAAATATGGGTATTATCATCCTCTGTTTTGTAACACACTTCTGAATCCTTTTGGGCGCATCTACACTAGACGTTTACTGCAGTCGTCTAATTAGCTCCACAGGAAACATCATAGCATCTACACATGCAGTGCTATCAGGACTGAGAAAACTAATTAATACTGCTGTAGATTAGTACCTGTAAACACAAGTGCTATCCTATGGCAGAGCTTTTTACTCCACAGCAGCACATGAGTAGATGCTGATGGGGCTGCCTGCCAGCTAGACCCACAGTGAAGCACCTTCATGCCCCAGCCAGCCCCTCTGCAGTACACTGAGCTGGGTTTGAGCAGGCCCAGGCTGGCAGGCTCACTCCCCAGGCCTCCTACCAGCCAGGGCTGCTCCAACCCAGCTCAACATGCTGCAGTCCTGGGTGCATATTAAAAAGTGACACCTGGGAGTAATAAACTCCAGCGTGACATGTACTGAAGTTTATTGCTTCACATGAATTGCATGTGTAGATGCACCCAGAGTTGCTAAAAGGCTATAAAGCAATTATATTTAAATAATCGTGCAAGTGGATTTAACAACATGAAAGAAGAACAATCTGTTATTATGCACTATGGGCAAAGTGTCCTATTTTGCATTCATATGCATGCTGAAATAGAATCCTACAGAAATCATAGTATTAACAAATAGAAAAGTGTGTTAATTAAAATAAGCAAATTCCCCAGGAGCTTGGGGAATAAACAGGAGGAATGTGCCCTCCTGCTTAATGCAAATAATTATGATGTCATAGGGATAATGGAGACCTGGCAGGACTCCACCCATGACTGGGCCACAGGTATAGACGGCTATACCCTGTACAGGAGAGTTTGAGTGGACAGAAGGGGCAGGGGTGTAGCTCTCTATATCCAGGACAGCTACGCGTCCCTGCAAGCCAAAATTGGTGACCAGGGTGGACGACTGGAGACCGTCTGGGTTAAAATCTGTGGGGAACATGGCACAGGGGGCACAATGGTGGGAGTCTACTACAGACCTCCTACCCAGGATCAAGAACCTGACCAGGAGTTCACCAGGGAATTGGCTGAGGCCGCATGATCCCTGTGCATGGTTGTCATGGGAGACTTCAACTACCCAGACATCTCGTGGGAAGAGAACTCGGACAAATCCGAATGGTTGCAAAGCTTCCTCATGTGTGTGGATGAGCTCTATCTGGCTCAAGAAGTCTACGGGCCAATGAGAGGTAAAGCTCTGTTTGACCTGGTACTGGCAACCGGGGATGACCTAATCAGCAACCTAACAATCGAAGGGAAGCTGGGTGACAGCAACCACAAGCTGATCACCTTCACCATCCGCCATAAAGCTGGCAAGTCAGTCAGCAATACAGAAGTCCTCAACTTCAGGAAAGCTGATTTTGACAAGCTCAGGAGGCTTGTCAGGGAGGCCCTAAGGGACCATGACCCAAAGGGGAGGGGAGCTCAGGATGAGTGGTTGCTGCTCAATGCAGCAATCCTGGATACACAAGCAAAGTCTATCCCATCTCAGAGGAAAGGCAGCAAAAGGGCACAGCAGCCCCCTTGGCTCTCCAGGGAACTAGCAGACCTCCTGCATCTAAAAAGACCTATACAGGATGGAAGACGGGAATCACCTCAAAGGAGGAATATTCTGCACTGGTCCGGTCCTGCAGGGAGTGAACCAGAAAAGCTAAGGCTGCGACTGAACTCCAACTAGCTACAAGTATTGAGGACAACAAAAAGTCCTTTTTTAGATATGTGGGGAGGCAGAGGAAAAGCAAGGGTAACATTAGACCCCTGCTAAACCAGATGGGACAACTGACAACCGATGCCCAGGAAAAATCCAATTTGCTAAATGGGTACTTTGCATTGGCTTTTCACCAGTCCCAAGGAAGGCCCCTGCCCATTGTAGGATGGGAAAGCCTGGGCGAGGGTGATTCCTTACCCTCCATCAATGCTGACCTCGTGAAGGAACACAATGAGAGGCTGGACATCTTCAAGACAGCCGGACCTGACAGTTTACACCCCAGGGTACTCAAGGAGCTTGCAAGCATCATAGCTCAGCCCCTGGCATGGATCTTCGAGAACTCCTGGTGCTCTGGTGAAGTGCCCGAAGATTGGAAGAAGGCCAATGTGGTGCCTATCTTCAAGAAAGGGAGAAAAGTGGATCCGGCAAAATACAAGCCCATCAGCCTGACCTCAGTCCCGGGGAAGGTCTTAGAAAAGATTATCAAAGAAACTATTCTTAACAGACTGGCCAATGGCAGCATCCTGAGGGATAGCCAGCACAGGTTTGTTGCGGGTAGGTCTTGCTTGACTAATCTCATTTCCTTTTACAACCAGGTGACCTATCACCTGGACAAGGGAGAAGAGATTG
>NW_005842862.1:370304-386145 GCF_000455745.1 Alligator sinensis
TACTGTCTAAGCCCCCAAGCCCTGGAAAAGGCTGCCGCCAGAGGCGGTGCAAGCACCTACTCTGGACTCCTTTAAGAGAAAAATTTGGATGTTTATCTTGCTGGGATCCTATGACCGCTGCTTACTTCTTGCCTTCGGGCAGGGGGCTGGACTCAATTATCTTCTGAGGTCCCTTCCAGCCCTAGTGTCTATGAAATCTATGAAATAAGGAAAGTTTTCTTTTTAACTTTGTCTTATAATAAAAGAAACTTCCCACTGCTCTTAATCAGTCTGGCCATGAGAACTAGTCACTTTCAGGAGGAGTCGCAAAGAGGTAAATAGCGTGACTTACATATTAGCAGTAGTAGCAGTATGCCCCAGTTCTCTCCATGTGCTGATGTGTATACATAACATGGTGGCTGTCAGTGGCTGAGCTGTGCTTGGTTGCTACCAGACAGAAAAATTATCAAGTAATCCTCATCATCGACCAATATTTTGAAAGACCTGGATGGTTCATTCTGTTCCCTGTTTTCATAAAGCTTGCACAGTTTGCCTTGGTATAACATCACTTAACAGACTGCACTACTGACACCAGGGCTTACCTGCTGGAAGTACCTGCTGGAAGCACCAGTACTCACCTGCTGTATGGCAACATTGATGAACAGTGTTGTCCTGGCTTTCTTATCTACTACCACAATGTGTGTGGAGGTGTGTGCACAATGCACTCTGGGATATTTCCATATCCCAATGCATTTTGGTTTCATCACCTGCCAGCACTGGCTGCTGTCTGTATTTGTACCCAGCGGGAATGGTGTTGATCATGTTTGTGCACGGGTAAATGGCTGGTGAAACCGCGCTGGCTACAGTATTGTGCCACTTGGTATCCTCTTGACTAGCAAGGACCTGGCACCACCTGGATTGCTTCACCAGTGAGGTCTCATACTGTGCAAACAATGAACACCTCTTTCTTCAGGGGAATCATCTGTAACAGCAGTCCAGCTCTGTACAGTGCACACAGACTTTTGTTTCACCAAAGAGATCTTTGCATCTTGGCCGAGGTAAGCTCCAACCATCAGCCTGGTCCACATAAAGCAAAAAACTGGACCTGCCAAGCAGTTCCTCCACCATTCCTGAGCTGTCCTACTTCCTGTGCTTCCCTTTGCAGTGTCACAGGCAAGAAATCCTGGTCAGCCCCCACCATAGCCCAGTCTGTCTAAAATGAGTCTCTCCACCTTTCTCCTGCACACTGCAAAGCTGATCCAGCCTCAAAGGCCACTCTGTCCAGTGGGAGCCAAGCTTTTTGGCAGGCATGCCACAAACTAGCCCGGCACCCTACCCAAGAGCCATCCCAATCCCTTTCCTTTACCTGATCTGCTGCTCAGCTTTCTGCTCCCTGTCCTGTGCTTCCTGACCAAGCTGATGCTCTGCTTTCTGCTCCCTGCCCTATCTTCCACTCTGCTGCCATCCCTTCCCCAATCTTCTGTGTGCCACACACAGAGGCTGCCTACACCACTTGTGGCACCTGTGCTACAGGTTGGCCACCCCAGTTAAGACGGATATGCAGCATCCTGATGGCACTGTGGGGATGGTGCATGTGCTATTGTGTAAGGGATCTATTCACCTTCCCAGCCAGGACGTGTGTGGAATTATCTGACTGTTCCAAAGAGGTAAGCCTTCTGGGTGTTACTCACACACTATGCAGATCAGTGATGCAGCCTCTGAGAATGGGATCACACAGGATAGCTGCAACTTCATTTTGAAGAGGAAGATTATCTCTGCCCACGCACTCATGCTGACATTCCTCCCCATGTCACTGCGGTGCTTAAGACAGACCCCCAAGCACAGCACTGGCATCACTAGCACAGGATTCAATGTGCTTTCTGAGTGGGTCCCATGACTGCTTGCAGAAGCAAAAACCTGCAGATTAGGAAAATCTGCTTCTTGCCCCAGTTCCTGCTGGGACTGAAAAAAAAAAAGTTTCCAGGCTATGGGGTCTTTCCCCTCCACTCAGGGTCAGATCAGTCACTGCATTTGGGATCAGGAAGGAAATTTTACCCACAGACTGATTGGTACAGATGTGGGAATGGGGCCTGGTTTCCTCTGCAGTGGAGGCCTGCTCCTCTGCCTTGGACCTCTTGAGTGTGTTTTACCAGACTCCGTCCCGTCCTTGCAGCCCTCAGCCCCCTTCTTTACCTCAGGCAAGTGTGGGTGTTCTTGGTGCTTCTGGCATTGTACCTGGCAGTGGTGTGGGAAACCCTTCTTTCTGTTTTGAACACATTTGCTGATATGCACAGGTGACTCCCCTGCCTCCTTTTTCCTCCCCTAGGCACAGGGAGTCTTGTCTGACCTGATGGTCTCTTGTTCTGAACTTACCATGCTTCTCAGAGCTTTCTGCTTAAGTCTCCTAGCTCCTAATCTTCCCTTATCCTTATCAACTTCTTAGCTGACAAATCGGGCATCCTCCCCATTTGTTATTATATGCAAGGAGGACAGAGACATGTTTCAGTGTGATTTCCTCCTCATTTGGGGCCTGTCTGGTGGGCAAGATCCCCTGTTAATGGCCTTTTCCTTTTACTGTATTCCACGGTGTATAGGTCAACACGGTGTATAGGACCGGTTAATCCCTGGCTTTCCAATTTGAAAGGTAAGAGTTTTCATAGGCACAGTGTAGAAATTGGGGCCAGGCTCAGCTGACGCAGCCCCATCCCCTGTGAGCAGCATTGCCGGCACTGCTCGGAGGGGATGGGGCCGCGCCAGCCCAGCCTGTCCCCATTCCTGTCCCTGTCCCCATCCCCTGTGAGTGGTATGTCCCAGCCAAGTGCTGAGCCTGGCTTTGTCCCCATTCCCTGCAAGCGGCACCAAGCCCAGCACTGGTTGCAGGGGACAGGGACAGGGCTGGGCTCAGAACTTGGCTAGCGCGGCCCCATCCCCTTTATGTGCTGCTGCCTGGGCCACACCAGCCCCGCTCTCAGGGGATGGGGCTGCACCAGCTGCGCACCAAGCCCAGCTGAACCCAGCCCCTTCCCTGTCCCCGTCCCCATCAAGTGGTGCTGGGCTCAGCATTCAGCAGCACCACTCACAGCAGACAGGGCCAGGCTCTGTGCTCAGGTGGTGTGGCCCCATCCCCCGCAAGCCCAGCACCACTCGCAAGGCCTGGGGATGGGGACGGGGACGGGGCTGGGCTCAGTTCTCAGCTGGTACAGCCCCATACCCCACAAGTGGTGCTGGTGCAGCCCAGGCAGCGCCAGTTGCAGGGAATGAGGCTGCGCCAGTCGAGCACTGAGCCCAGCCAAGTCCAGCCCTGTGCCCGATTTTTTGATGTTTAATTTTGAAGTCAAGTTTAATTTTTAAGACCCAAAAATTGGGCTTCAAAACCTGACTTACGTACCATGAAATATAATAAATGCAATTGGCTGGTGTTTGAGAAATCTTCTTAAAGCCTCTTAACACTGATTTCTTAAGCCTGGGAAGATACAGGAATTTGTTGTTGACTAATCAAACAGGTTGTACTTGTCAATAAACCCACTGATAACATGTAAATTACACAAGAGGCAAGGATTTTTGGGGGTGATATCTTTTACAGGATCAGTTGCATAGCTGGAAGCCATACAGACAAGCTTTCAGGCACCAAATGTCCTTCCTCAAGTCTGAGAAAAAAAGTAGACAGCTTCAGTTAAATAGCAGCCAAAAAAAGGCCAGAGTAAAATTCTCTATGTAAACCTAAACACTCTACTTAGAGCAGCGGTTTTCAACCTTTTTGGATCCTTGTACCCCCTGGTGGCTGGACACAGAGCACTGTACCCCTGGCTGCCAAGCGGGAGTGGGTGCCTGCACGGCAGCGCAGGATGGTGAGTGGCGGCGCTCCATCCCCACCCACCCATGCATACCCCCTAGGGCCTTCTCAAGTACCCCATCAATGGCCTGGAAGATGTCATAGGGTGAACTCTTAGCAAGTTTGCAGATAACACCAAGCTGGGGGGAGTAGTAGATATGCTAGAAGGTAGGGCTAGAATTCAGAGAGACCTTGGCAAATTGGAGGATTGGGCCAAAATGAATCTTACGAGGTTCAACAAGGACAAGTGCAAAGTCCTGCACTTAGGATGGAACAATCCCATGCATCAGTACAGGCTGGGGGCTGACAGGCTGGGAAGCAGCTCTGCAGAAAAGGACCTGGGGGTTACAATGGACAATAAGCTGAATATGAGTCAGCAGTGTGCCCTAGTTGCAAAGAAAGCTAATGGCATACTGGGATGAATTGTTAGATGTGTTGCCAGTAGGTCAAGGGAAGTGATTATTACCCTCTATTCAGCACTGGTGAGGCCACATCTGGAATACTGTATTCAGTTTTCGGCCCCCCGCTACAGAAAGCATGTGGACAAATTGGAGAGAGTCCAGCAGAGGGCAACAAAAATGGTGAGGGAACTTGGGGATGTGACTTATGAGGAAAGACCGAGGGAACTAACTGGGCTTATTTAGTCTAGAGAAGAGGAAACTGAGAAGCGACTTAATAGCAGTCTTCAACTACCTGAAGGAGGGCTTGAAAGGGATGGAGTTAGACTGTTCTCACATTGCAGCAAGGGGAGTTTAGGTTAGATATTAGGAAGCATTTTCTCAGTGGAGGGTAGGAAAACACCAGAACAGGTTACCCAGAGAAGTGGTGGAAACTCCATCCTTTGAGGTTTTCAAAACCTGGATAGACAAAACTTTGACTGGGATGATCTAGTTGGGGATAGTCCTGCAGGGGGTTGGATTGGAGACCTCTTAAGGTCCCTTCCAACCCTAACTTTCTATGATTCATCCCCAATTATATCTATATCAAACTAATTGCAACGCAACCACATGACTACACCATAATGGCTGTAGTGTTAAACACCCCAAACCCAGCAACTGCCATAGCCATGGCCGAGCCATCCTCATCTCACAAAGACATGGCAAGAGTTGCCTGGGGGCACAGGGTAGGCCTGTGCCTGAGGGGAGTTTGGGGGGAGGGGGTAGCTGAGGGTGGGATATCAGCAGTGACAATGCCACTCCAAGGGCAGTTTCCATTGGACAGGAAACCAAAAGCATTGTCTCTAAAAGGCAGTAATGGGGGCAGAAGGGATGACAGCTCTGGGCCCCCAAAGGTCTGAAGGCTTCATTCTATAGGCACCCGCGGTGAAAGCTCTTGTGTGTGAAGGAGGCACCAACAAAATTAACCACCCCACCAATGAAAATAGCTTGACTCCCCTGTGTAGCAAAAGCAGAAAAGACCAGAGCCTCAGTGCAGTGACCTATGCAGTGCATCTCATCCAGTGCCCCAAATACCCTGATGGAAACCATATGGGAGAAAGTAGGCAAAAGAAAAAAGCACAGGAAAAAGATAAAGGACAGAGATGCCTGAAGACAAGTGGGAGATCCCTTCTTACAGAACCACAGCTCTCAGGTTTGAGTGAAGCGTGGCTTTCAAAATATATTATTTTAAATATACACAGGTAGGAAAATGGCCAAGCAAAAGCAAACCCGTGGTGTGCAACAAGTGGTAGTTAATTACCCCTTAGTAATTTTTTTGCCATGTGTAATGTATTATGTACTCCCCATGTACCCACTGCCCATACCCCAGCCTGCTGCACCCACAGGGTTCATAGCTGCTCAGCACTGCAGCACCTGCTGCCCAGATCCTCTGGGATGGCAAGATCAGGGTGCCAAGGTTATCTCCATGGCTAGCTGCACCACCCAGATGTTCTTCTTCCTGGGTTTGGGCTTCACCCACTGCTCCCTGCTGGTGGTGATGGGCTATGATCACTACCTGGCCACCTGCAGAGCCTTGCACTACAGGGTCCAGCTAAGCCTGCTTGCCTGTGCCCAGCTAGTGATGTTGACCTTCACTGGGGGCTTCTCAGTGGTTGTGATTGAGACCAGTTCCATCTTCCAGTCAGGGTTCTGCCCACCTGCCCAGGTGCAGCACTTCTGAGATATCACACCTGTGCTCCAGCTCGCCTGCACACCAAGCCACCCATGCCAGCTCCTCATCTTCTGCCTCAGTGTCCTGGTGGTGCTGGCCTCTTTCCTCCTCATCCTGTTCTCCTATGCCCGCATTCTAGCTGCTGCCCTGTGCATCCTGTCAACTGTGAGGCAGCATGAAGCCTTCTGCACCTGCACTGCCCACTTCACTGTAGTGGGGCACCTTTGGTGCCTGCCACTTTAAGGGCCTGAGCAGGCAGCAGATCAGCCTGCAGGTGACTGCACTACCAATCAGTAGAGTCCCGTGGCCAGCAGGAGGCCACCTGATTGGAAGGAGGGCCTAGCTGCTAGAGAATAAGAGCAGGTCTTGAGCAGTAGAGCCAGTAGTTACTGCAGGGAGCCAGAGGGATAACATCACCTGGTTGGAGCTTCTGCTGCTTGAACACCTGGAGGTACAGGATAGGAACTATGGGGATGGAGGAGGTTCCTGGTCCTGGAGAATGACCTAAAACTACACCCTGCTGGGGTTGGATGGTGTGGTGGGGCTGCTTGTGGTAGGGCAGTCTTCAGGAAATGCCAAACTTATGCCTTCCCAGAAAGATTGAGTATGGGGTGCCAGAAAGCCTCAGCCCCCACTGCCTTGCAGGTACCTTGTAGAGGGGAAAGGCTAGGGGAGCACACCCTGACAGAAAAGCACCCAGAAAGGAGGTTGGTGGGACTCAGGGGGTCCAGAGTGAGGCAAGGTGCCCAGAGTGAGTGAGGGGCAAGGATCCCAGAGCTTATGGCTGGGGCATGGAGCCTAATGAGGGGCATGGAGCCTCATGAGAAGCAAGGAACCCAGTGGAAAGGAGCCCAGAGTATGTATGAGGGGCAAGGAGTCCCAGTATGAGTGAGGGGCATGGAGCCCAATGAGTGTGGCTGGAGTTAGGGGCTGGGATAGTAATTTGGATGCCATCTGCAAGGCATGGGACATGGTAAAGGGAAGGCCAGAGCTGTGTATAATGCCCTAAGCACTGGGACATAAAATGGGCAGCCTCCTGCATTGTTACATCAGGTATTATTACATCAAGGCATGGCAGACAAGGCAGGGAAGACTGCAGGCTGACATTTTGACTAGTCTCAAGGTAGCCCCTGTGACACTCACCATGGTGTCTGTGCACTTTGGCTATGCCACCATCATATATACCTGTGGCCCACAGGCAGCAGCTCCCCCAAACAGGACCAGCTTGTCGCTGTCCTCTACACCATGGTGACATCACTGTTCAACCCTTTGGTCTACATCCTCCAGAACAGGGAGGTCCATGTGGCACAGAGGAAGGTGCTAGGCTAAGCACCAGCCTCCCAGGGGCTCTGATCAGCAAAGGAAAGATGCTTTAGAAAGGACCCCACAGCCCCCCACTCTAGCGGCTGCACTGAGATCTGAGCTACAAGCACACAGGCAGGGATCTCAGGGCAAGTTCAACCTAAGCAGCCAATACTGGGCAGGCCATGATGGACTCAGCTGGCTCTCCATCAACTATCCTGCAGCAGGATGGTCCCAGGGCACCAGCTAGAGAAAAGCCAGTGTAGTCACTACACCCGACACTTCTTTATTATGAACACTGAGTGTGAGGCAGAAGGCTGGTGGGAGAGCGGTCAGACCAGTGACCTGGGTAACTGTGGGCTGGTAAGATTGACCTTAGCTCTGGACAAGATAGTGGAGAAGTTGTGTAGAAAACATGTGTAGAATTTTCTATCTTGGCTCAAGCCCCCATCCAGAAACCTGAGGAGAGAAACACTGCCTGGGTGTTCCAGCATGAACAAACTTCCCTTCCTTGCAAGCAATATTATAGTAAGCTGGGTTTATTAAAGAGGGAGGTAAAAAGTGACAAACAAACAATCTGAGAAACCCCTTCACTGTCAGTAGCCTGCCTCAGCTGACTACTGGTCTGTCTGCGGCCTTTCACAGCATCTGATAAAGTAAGCTTGAGCTCACAAAAGCTGTATATGTATCATATATCTATTTTAGTGAGTCTATAAGGTGCAAATCTACCCCACTTCCTATAGCATCTCTGAGTTGTGGCAGTGAACTGTGAATCTGTCACCTCATTGCCATACATTACTGGTCTTCATGTCAGATGGAGCTTAGTACCAGTATAAAGCAGCCTGCTGTCACCTTCACCCTTAGCTCTTAACTGAAGCTGAGGACTGAGGGGTCTGGGTAGTAGTGGTGTGGGTTATTTTTCCTGCCTTTTACATGCACCAGAGTTATTAGCCCCTGGGCTATGTCTGCACAAAGCTAGCCTTCACCCAACTTTTCAAAATATATGTCTAACAAGATCTACTCCACCACATCTCAGAAGACCTTGTAAGACTCTTCTGGAAGCCCAATGTCCCCTGTGGTCTTCCCATTTTTAAATCTTCAGAGTGTATCAGTCACCTCCCAATGTCACTAGTTTTTAACCAGTTTTCCTCCCTCCTTCCTCTCCAATCTTTCTGTTAACTCTGCCAGGCAGGCCAGGATGGCCCCAGTCACTGGCTCTGTCTGCATAGAGCTCCTGGGAGAACAATTCTTCTGTGTCCATGTCCTCTCCTTTAAGGTCTGTCTCTCTCCTTTCTCATCTACCAGGCTAGTCATGGCTGCCCTGCCAGATTTCCTAGACCATTCTTCCTCATGTTCTACCCAGGCAGCTCTGCCCAGAAGCATTTTCCTTTGTCCCCTTATCTCTGGAACATTGCCCAACCTGACGGCTTATCTCCCTGATTTCTTCAACAACCTTCAGACGCAATGTTGTAGTCTGTGCTGCAACCAGCAACACCTTTCATCTTTGCCCCAGCTGCTTCTGCCCAGCTTGTGCAATGAATGCTTTAGTCTTCCTTATCATGCTTATCTATCACTCTATCATGATCTCATAGCCCTTAAGGTCCTTCACCTCTCATAACTCCCTATGCTCTTGGCTTGTGGTCACATGCTACAAGAGGCTTACATATAGTTTCTAGACCCCTCTTGCTCACCTTGCTTGGCTCTCTGCCTCTGCTCTCACCTTTAATAAACTGTGATCAAAGGAAAACAGGTGCTAATCTCTGCACTTTGCACTTTCCACCCTGCTCGGAAGGACACAAAGTCAAGGTGAGATCATGTTCTTCCTGTAGGGTCTGCACATGTGAAACCTCCTACTTATCAGCTTCTAACATAGAAATCATAGAAATAAGAGGGAAGTAGAGCTGGAAGGGACCTCCAGAAGTCATATTTAGTCCAGCCCCCTACCTGTAGCACGATCAGCCCTATCCAAAATATCTTATACAATCCATAATCTATGCTGTGCTCACTAATATGCCTCCTCAGGATTCTGGAGGATCCATTCAGGCCTGTCACTTCCCCTCCCTCCTCTGGTCACCTTCATCACTGATGCAGCTGAAGTCTCCTGCAAGGAGTTGTACTTGCCAGACACCAGCCAGCTCTGAGAACAGAGTGCACTGAGCTTCCCTCTACATAAATAAGAACATAAGAACTGCCATTTACTGGCTCAGACCATAGGACCATTTTGCCCAGTCTCCTGTGCTGGGCAGGGAGTGGATGCTGAAAAGAAGAGTGAACTGGGTCTGCCCAGGGTTTTTTCCCACTGTTCCTCTCTCACTTGCAGACTCTAGCATTTAAGGTCTAGGAAGTTTCAATTCAGGGCCTTGTTGTGTGATAATTTTGGGTGGCTCCTGGAGATCTTACCCCTTGGCTGTCCATACATTAACACCTTAAAGTGGTTTTAAGTATTCATTATGCAAATCAAAGTTACGCCACTCCAGGGCAGGATTATCTCTGATCTGCACTACCCAGTTCCTGTTCTATTAAAGTGTGGCCACCCTGCCACAGACGTACTGCCTACACTAAAGCCTTCAGTATCCCAGGATAGGGGTCTACTCAAATCAAGGAGGCAGACAGCTGATTTTGTGGGCAGATCAGGGCCTGACCACCGTTTTTGTGAGCTTATTGTGGCAGGGCCCCCTCCACGACTCTGGCCATGGGGCCCCAGCAGTCCTGTCCCTCCCCAGAGACTGACAGATGGCTCAAAACCACAGCTTGGTTGCTTACACCATTAATGGCTTCTACAGGCTTAATCGGGGATTAAGCCAATGGAAGCTATTCATGCAAACATTACTAAGCAATCTAACATTTAGTTAAAACTCTAATCTAAAATGTCTTATGAAATTAAAGCTATATACAGCATGAATTGGAACTAATACCATGACTATACTTTATTAAAGGATGTTGTAAAAAGGAGTTTACTGAATGCTAACCTTGAGACAGGTAATTAATGCTAGTTTTTAAATGCTAACATGCAGCATCCAGTGGCAATAGCTGCTGACATCCTCTTGTCTCTGCAGGATGGACCTTGTCCATACACTGAGATGTCATGCTCAGCATCCACTGAGGCCAGTTCCCTCAACCTTTCCTCATAGGTCCTGTTTTCCAACCTCCTAACCATTTTTGTTGCCCTCTCTCTCCAATTTGTCCACACCCTTTCTGTGGTGGGGGGGACAAAACGACACAGGACTCCAGATGTGGCCTCACCAGTGCCAAATAGAGGGGAATAATGACTTGCCTTGATCTGTATGGCCCAGTATGCTATTAGCCTTCCTGGCAAGAAGGGCACATGGATGACTCATATTAAGCTTACTGTCCACCATAACCCCAAGGTCCTTTTCTTCAGAGCTGCTGCTTATCTAGTCAGCCTCAGCCTGTACGAGTGAATGGGATTCTTCTGGCCTAAGTGTAGGACTTTGCACTTCTCCTTACTGAACCTCATAAGATTTCTTTTGGTCCAGTCCTCCAATGCATGTAGGTCCCTCTGAATCCTGTTTCTAACCTGCAGCATATCTACTACTCCCCACAGCTTGGTGTCATTTGCAAACTTGCTGAGGGTGCACTCCATCCCATGTTCCAGGTTGCTGATGAAGATGATGAACAAAACCAACCCCAGGACTGACCCCTGGGGCACTCCAAAAGATAACAGCTGCCATCAAGACATTGAGCCATTGATTACTACCCTTTGAACCCAACAATCCAGCCAGTTTTCTATCTACCTTACAGTCCATTCATCCAACTCCAACTTCCTTAACTTGCTTGCAAGAATGTTGTGGGAAACGGTATCAAAAGCCTTGCTAAAGTCAAGGTATATCCCATCCACTGCTCTCCCCACATCCATGGAACCTGTCATCTTGTCATAGAAGAAATCAGTTTGGTCAAGCATGACTTGCCTTTGGTGAATCCATGCTGACTGGTCTTAATCGCATTCTTCTCCTCCAAGTGCTTAGAAATGAATTATTTGAGGACCTGCTCCATGCTTTTTCCAGGGACTGAGGTGTGGCTGACAGGTCTGTTATTCCCAGATCTTCCTTCTTCCCTTCCTTAAGGATGGGCACTATATTTGCCCTTCTCCAATCGTCCAGGACCTCTCCAGATTTACATGCGTTCTCAAAGATAATGACCACTGGCTCTTCATTCACATCAGCCAATTCCCTCAGCACCTTTGGGTGCATTATGCCCCACCCCATGGACTTGTCCAGCTTTTCTAAATAGTCCCTAACCTGTTCTTTCACCACTGTTGTCTGCTCACCTTCTCCCCAAACTGCTGTCAGATGTAGTAGTCTGGGAGCTGACCTTGCCTGTGAAGACTGAGGCAAAATAGGCACTGAGCACTTCAATTTTTTCTGCATCATCTGTTACTAGGGTGCTTCCCCCATTCAGGAAGGGGCCCACACTTTCCCTGACCTTCCTCTTGTTGCTAACATACTTGTAGAAACCCTTCTTGTTACTCCTCATGCCCCTTGCTAGCAGCAACTCCAATTGCGCTTTGGCCTTCCTGATTCCATCCCTGCAGGCCTGAGCAACTATCTTACACTCCGCTCTAGTCGTTTGTCCAAGATTCCACTTCTTGTAAGCTTTCTTCTTGTGTTTCAGCTCACTGAATTGTTCCCTGCTAAGCCAAGCAGGTCTTCTGCCATACTTGCTAGTCTTCCTGCACATCGGGATGGTTAATTCCTGCACCTTCAGTAAGGTTTCTTTAAAATATAATCAGTTCCCCTGGACTCCTTTTCCCCTCAGACTGGCCTTCCAGGGGATCCTGCCCATCGGTTCCTGGAGCGAGTCAAAGTCTGCTTTTCTGAAGTCCAGGGTCCTTACTCTTCTGCTCTCCATCCTTCCTTTCCTTTCCTGAACTAAATCATCTTACGTTTGCTATTGCCCAAGTTGCCATCCAGTTCTATGTTTCCCAACAATTCATACCCATTTGTGAGCAGCAAGTGAAGAAGGGCACAGCTGCTAGTTGGCCCCTTCCATGCTTGCACCAGGAAGTTGTCCCCAGCACTCTCCAAAAACGTCCTGGATTGGCTGCACACTTCTGTATCACCCTCCTAGCAGATGTCAGGGTGATTTTGAAGTCCCCCATGAAAACCAGGGCCTGTGATTGGGAAGCTTCCACTATCTGTTTTGAAAAGCCTCATCCACCACATCTTCCTGGTCTGGTGGTCTATAGCAGACCCCCACCACAACATCCCCTTTGTTGCTGTCCCCTCTGACCCTAACCCAGAATCTTTCAATAGGCTTGTCTCCAGTTTCATACTGGAGCAGTGAGCAATCATACAGCTCTCTTTTATATAAAGTGCAACCCCTCTTCCTCTTCTCCTGCCTGTACTTCCTGAACAGTTTTTACCAGGGGTGGGCAATGATTTGGGCTGGAGGGCCACTTAATGAGTTTTGATGAGCTATTGAAAGTTTCATAGACATTTGGGCTGGAAGGGACCTCAGAAGATTATCAAGTCCAGCCCTCTGCTCCAGGGGCAGGAAGTCAGCTGGGATCATGGGATCCCAGCAACATAAACATCCAAATGCCTCTTGAAGGTGTTCAAAGTAGGTGCTTGAACCACCTCTGGCAGCAGTCTATTCCAAACCTTGGGGGCTCGGACAGAAAAAAAGTTCTTTACTGACCAGCCTGAAATGGTCATGGAGTTTGTGACCATTCGATCTTGTCATCCCTTGGGGCGCTCTGGTGAACAAACGTTCCCCCAGGTCCTGATGAGCACCCCTGATAAACTTATAGGTGGCCACAAGATCACCCCTGAGCCTGCACTTTTCCAGGCTGAAGAGTCCCATGGCTCTCAGCCTCTCATCATAAGGTCTGTTTTCATGACCTCTGATCATGCACATGGCTCTCCTCTGAACTCTCTCAAGCTTCTCCACATTCTTCTTGAATTGTGGAGCCCAAAGCTGGATGCAGTACTCCAGCTGCGGCCTCACCAAGGCCGAGTACAATGGGAGAATGACATCCCGGGATTTGCTTGAGAAGCATCTATGAATGCAAGCCAGCGTTTTGCTCGCTTTACTAGCTGCAACATCACATTGAAGGCTCATGTTCATCTTGTGGTCAATCATGACCCCCAAGTCCCTTTCATCTGTAGTGCTAGCCAACGTAGCACTGCTGAGCCTATAAGCATGCTGCGGGTTTTTCTTCCCAAGGTGGAAAAACTTGCATTTTTCGGTGTTAAACACCATCAGGTTCTCGTGCGCCCATTTCGTGAGCCTGTCAAGATCTGCCTGGATCACCCTCTTGTCCTCAGGTGTGTACGCTTTACCCCAGAGTTTGGTGTCGTCGGCAAACTTGGCCAGTCCACTTCTAACACCAATGTCCACATCATTAATAAAGATGTTGAATAGTATAGGCCCAAGGACAGAGCCTTGAGGGACCCCACTGGTCACGGCCCCACGACGATTGACTTTCATCAACCACCACCCTCTGGGTCCTACCGCGTAGCCAATTCCCCAGCCAGCGGATTGTGGTGAGGCTGAGGCCACAGTTGGCCAGTTTTGCCAAGAGGTGATCATGGGATACCAGATGGAAGGCTTTTTTAAAGTCAAGATATATGACATCAATCTCTTCTCCCTTGTCCAGGTGATAGGTCACTTGGTCATAAAAGGAAATGAGATTAGTCAAACAAGACCTACCTGCAACAAACCCGTGCTGGCTATTCCTCAGGATGCTGCCATCAGCTAGTCTGTTAAGAATGATCTCTTTGATAATCTTTTCTAAGACCTTCCCCGGGATAGAGGTCAGGCTGCTGTGCCTGTAGTTTGCTGGATTCACTTTCCTCCCTTTCTTGAAGACAGGCACCACATTGGCCTTCTTCCAATCTTTGGGCACTTCACCAGAGTGCCAGGAGCTCTCGAAGATCTGTGCCAGGAGTTCTCGAAGATTCCCCGAAGTCTTAAGGGCATCGAAAGATGTTGGGAGGCATTTTTGTAGTGTGAAGGGTGGGAAGCTGGAGTGCAGGTTCCTATAGACCCTTCTGGATGTAACATCTATGACCTGGTCATCTACAGTCACAGACAACCAGACTCATGACCTTGGCTGTCCCTTCCAGTCCCATGTTCCTAACTCTGGGTTCTAGGCTCCCTCCAGGGGCAGGCATCACTGCAGTCAACTGTTAGTCCCCCAAGTCTTTTATTGGATCTAACCCATTGCCTCCATCTGTGCAATGGTGATAATGGCCATTGAAGGAGAATGTGCAGAATAATTGTTTGAAGCCTGTCAGGTGAAAGGGACCAACATCAGCAGCTCAAATAGCTGGGAAGCCAATAGCCATTGACCACTGCCAAAGCAGGTTGGAGTTGAACATGGATCTCAATTTTTTTGGAACAACAGACCGCTGTCAACCCATCGCTCTTCTGGCAGTCTATGGTGCACCTCTGTCCTCCAAAATTTAATTGAAAACACCACAATAGCGTATGGGGCTCACACCAGGCTAACGCCAAGTATAGCAGACTCTGGGCCATATGATCCAAAGAGATGGGCAATAAAAACACAGATTGGCTAAAAGCTTTCTGTATCTATTAAGATAAAGCTCTACCCAGGCTGACACTGCTGAGTTGACCTGCCTCCTGACAACCACATGGACAGCAGGTCCTGCCAGTGCCAGGCTGGTTACATCTGGGCTCTGTGGAAGTCTTCTCGTTCTCACCTTGCCCTACTGAGTTTTCTCCTACTGGGATGTTTTCCACAAATTTAATGAAGCATCTGCCTGTCTCTCCAACATGTGGGATTCCTGCCACTGCCCTAGAGGCACATTAATCATCCAAGTACCACAAGGAGCAATTCTCCCCAACACCCACGGGGGTTCATTTGCAACTTTCTTAACAGCTCTGCTTCATCAATCCAACTTTGTAAATGGCTCCCAGTGTAGTTCATTATCCATGTCTGCTAAGGCTGTGGGGGAGTGATTCCCTGCCTATGCTCACTCCCCCCACTGGCACAGAGCGTGCACATCCACAGCTGACTGGGCAGAGGCCAGCAGCAGATGTAATGAATCCACGGACAGGAGTGGGACTGGCACAGGGCCACTTTACAGCAGAGCTGCCACTGTGCCAGGGATGCAGACTGACCCATCTTGGGACACACATCTCCCCCCTGACCAACAGGGTTGAATCGGTGCTAATGTAGGGAAGGTCCCCAAGTATCATCTAAGCTGTGCATCTGGCTGGGGAACACGTGGGCACTGGGAGGCCATCCTAGGTACCTGGACAAGGCGGGACCTCACGGGCACTGCAGGTGCGCATACAGCTCCCCACTGCTGTCCCTCGCAGGGGCCAGGCTCAGGCACCCCCAGGGACAATCCCTCCTGCCCTGCCCCAAAACCAGGGACCACTGTGCTGGGCTGGGTTGGACGCAGGTGCTCCCTGGGGAGCAGGGCAGCCACCCTGTCCTTTCCTGCTCCTGGCTGGATCCTCAACATAGTGGGGGCTCAGGGTCCCTGCTGCCCAGTGGAATTCACCCCTCCATGTTCAGGGAGCTGCGTGCCTGGTGCCAGGGCCACCACCCCTGACTGCCGTGGGCTCACAGGGCAGGGAGCGCCAGCGCTGCCCCTGGCTGCCGGGGGGGGCTCGCCAGCCCCTGCA
>NW_005842862.1:387845-388636 GCF_000455745.1 Alligator sinensis
CTGTTGGCTCGGGACCATGGGCCAGTGCCCATGAGGAAACGATAGGCCTCCCCTACAAAGGGGCATCACTGGGTAGACAATCGCTGGTTTCTGGGGACAACTAAAGACGTGGCAGGAACAGGAGAGAACGTCAGAGGTTTAAGACTAGCGCGCCAAAGAGGGACATCAAGCAGAGCACGCGGGACAGCGCCCGCTAGCCCCAAACAAAGCCAAGGAGCCAGCGGACACTGCCCAATGCTGCTCTGCCCAGAGATGGATGGGATCAGCCCAGGGAAAGCAAAGCAGCCTCGCAGTCCCCAGGTGTCCCCCTGGCGAGAGCTTCCTTCCTGGTCAGATCTATGGTGAGCTCAGGTAGGGTCAGGAGGACGTTGACCAGGCCTATTTGATGCATAAAGTTAACGTGGGCTTAACACTTGTAGAGCAATGGTTAGTCTCCCCTGTTATTAAAGGGGGTTATTGGGTAGACATCAGCTGAATTTGGGGAACAACATAAAACAGAATAGAGACAGGAGTGAAGGTCAGACGCTTAAAACAAGTGCACCAAGGTGGGACATCAAACATAGGTGACTGGTGCTGCCTTAGTCGGGGGGGCATATCCCGCTGACTGGGGGACCTCCGCAGCCAATCCCGCAACAGCCAATCACTGCAGCCGCTTCTGGGAGTGGCTGCAGCAATCCCTCGGCACTTGCAGGGGGGGCACCGGCACTTCCGCCTGCCCATCACCTAAGCGGCAAGTGCAGCCAGTCAGGGAGTTCACCAGCACTCTCAAGGGGTGCACTTGCACCCCTGCC
>NW_005842862.1:388646-390418 GCF_000455745.1 Alligator sinensis
TCGCCACTGACATCAAGTAGATTATGCCAGGCAGTGCCCACTGGCCCTCAAATGAGTCCAAGGAGCCAACAGACACTGCCAAGTGAAACTGCCTGGAGACATGCCTGTGTGGGCAGATGCCCATGATTCATCTGTGCATTAGATAGGTCTGCCCTGCTAGGGTCTGTCTGAGTCCTTTGCAACTGAAAAATCACTCTAGGATATATTTTTTTTGTAGTTAAAAACAGAGGTAAAAAAGAAGAACTGGCATTTTCCAAGGGGGCCCTCAAGTCTAATGAGGTTGAGAGCTGCTGCTCTGGGTGGCTTGGATGGAGAAGGACCTTCCTCAAGCAAGCCAGTTTGTTGTGCTGGGTGCAGCAGGCCAAGAGAATGCATAAGCCTCCCTCAGGGAGGCCACTGGAAGCCTGACAGCAGAGTTCTTGGGACAATGAAAGAGAAAACTGGTGGGAGGGATTGTCTCAGGTTCATAACAAGGGATCTGAGGCATGCTGAGCAGAGCATGCTGGCTAGCGCCCACTGCCTCTTGAACAAGTCCAAGGAGCCTGCAGATGCTGCACAGTAAAAATGCTCAAAGTCATGTACCGATGCCCACAGTTGCCCTGGTTTCCCCCTGGCCAGAACCTTCATCCATCTGGTAGATGGAGTGCTCAGCCAGAGCCAGGAGGAGGTTGACTAGGAGGTCCCAGGACTTGGTAGGGCCTTAGATGGCTGCCTCGAGCAGAAGGTTGGACTAGATATGACCTCTGGAAGGCCTTACTAGTCTGACTTTTCTATGACTGTGATTTTCTGAGATGTTGTTGCACCATGGAAACAAGAGCTAATGGTGACAGCAGCAGCCTGGTGTTCAACTCAACTTCCGGCTTCATCTTAAAGGACCAGTCATAGCCAAGAGCACAATTTTTGTATTTCTTCTCACTTTCAGGCCAAACTGAGATAGCCCTGAACACCCTGCAGGCTTGTCTGCAGTGTGAGGAGATTGCCGGCACTACCCTGCCATGCACCAGCCGTCACAGAAAGGGCCCACTCCTATTGGGTAACAGACTCTAGGCAGGGGGGTTTTGAACTGAAGCCCAAGGGAAATAGCACACACCCTCCATGTGCTGGCTCTGCAGATGTCATTCTTCAGCCCTTACCGTTGCTTAGGCATACAGACACCCAACACAATGCTGAACATGGAGAGGGTGAATTCCACTAGGCAGCAGAAACCCCAAGCCTTAGGCCTTAAGTACTGGACCTAATGCCTTTGTAAGGGGTTGCCTTAGTCCTGCACAGCATTCCAGTTTGGAACACCATCACCAACAGCAGCCTACATAGGCTGGATTAAGAATCAGTCACCTGGCAGGTCTCTAGTACCCATCAGTGGGTAGGCATCCCCAAATAGGGGTGTTTCCAGTAGCGAGTATCCAGAAGGGTTGGTACTAGATATGATACCATCAGTAATTTGGGTCAGTGAGCTGGACTGCAGCATTTTTGCTGGTAAAATTGGCAGCAGACACAATTGGAAAAGAGCCAAACTATGGCAAGCACAGGCATGAGTGGGAACAGTATGAGTGTTGATAACTCCTCCCCATTGACTCATATTTAGCCAGAAAGGCTTTGAAAGATACTCTATGGCTGCTGCAGGGTCTCCCAGCAAGAAGTATGAGCTGCACATGACATGTAAAGGAGCTGGAAACAGTTGCAAAGCAGCATTAAAAGCCACATGGGCATAGGGTGTCTGCAAAACCTGCAGAGGAACAGTGTGTCATCTTCAGCTGGGGCTCTTCAGCAGG
>NW_005842862.1:390449-395361 GCF_000455745.1 Alligator sinensis
AGCAGGATGGGACCCCCTCCCCCCAAGCCAGGGTATCAAGGGTAAAAAGTCCAGCAAGACAATGCAGTACTGCTGGAAGGGGACAGAAAGAAGCCCTTCCTCCTCAAAGGTGTGTGCACTGCAGAAGCTCAGACCTGCTAAATGCATCAAAGCATAGCACCTCTCCTGCTGTAGTTTGGCATTTCTCCCCAAAACTTTGCACTTGCGCTTACAGAGGTTGCCAAGCCGTTTGTCAGCACTGGGAGGAGGTGGTGAATTCAGGTTTCCAGCAGTCTGATTTTTGCTTTCCCCCAGCACAGCAGGGCCCCAGGGGAGATTTGGAAATGGAGAGGATATCCATTTGTTATGGAATTGGGCCCTTCAGGTGCCCCTCTTTCAACACAGCTGGGAATTTGCTTATACTGGGAGGGTGCTGATGGTTTTTTATACCACAGCTTCCACCTAAGAGCTGCAAGTTGTGCTGCTCCTGTAGTTTCTGTGCTACAGGAATCCGGATATTCAGACTGGATCTCTTACAGGTCCATCAACTTCTTGATGTCCCCCAAGGACTGCTCCTTGTGGATCTCCCTAAATGTCTTCTCCAGCCTGAAAATTCCTTTTCCAGTTCAACCCCATGTCATTCTTCCTCTAGGCAGTTTGCTGCCATTCTCTTGCTAATCCACGTCTTCTCCATTTCATACCTGGAACATTCATGGAATTTCAGTGATAGCAGCATTGGAAACAACAGGGTGCCAATGACTTTCCCTTCTTGGATTAGATACTCCTGGCATCCCAGCAGGGCATCTAGCACAGGGATGGGTAATTATTTCAGGCAGAGGGCTGCTTACTAACTTTTGGCAAGCCATCAACACATGACAGGCAGCCAGGGGCAGATAAATATTAATTTTCTAAATTTTTTAGGGGCGCCCCGGGCCTGGCGGGCTGCATCTGGCCTGCAGGCCACATTTTGCCTGCCCCTGACCTAGCAAGAGCTATGCAACCATATTGTCCCTTGAATCTGGGATTTCAGCTAAGCAGGGTGAAATCGTATGCAGAGTTCCCAGCAGTTGCATGCATCCCCAGCTCAGGTGCTTCTCCTCAGACAGCTTTGGTTTCTCGAAAAGGCAGAACTTTCTCTCCAGCAAGAGAAATCTAAAAATCCTCTGAGTGGTAGATGGATTTAGGGAGAACTTGGGCCAACTGGTGCTGCTGTTCCTTAGGCTGAGGTCTCAGTGGTGTACATAACGTCAAATGAGGAGGTCTTTTCATGAGAACCTGGTAATTCAGTCACTGCAACTTCTGAAAGGAGCCAAGGGGGTTTATTGGCCTCTCCAAGCAATGCCAGGCCTGTTCATCCAGGAAGAAAAATTGGCTTGCCCATCCAGACTCTTTGACTCTCTCCACTTGATGACATTGGCCAGAAGATTTTGATGCAACTGGATTTGATCAGGGCAGGGGTTGGCGGCCTATGGCCTGTAATCCAGATCCAGCCCATGGAACCATTAGATCTGGCTTGCAGAGCAGGGGTGTTGAAAATGTTTGGTGTCAGCGAGTTTAAGTGGTATGTAGCGGTGGGCCCACACCACAACTGGGCATCAGAGAAGTAGTAGTAACACTGGGGTCTTAATGCCAGCCCGTCTTTAATTTGAACTGGGTCATTCCAGCCCACCACTAGCAAACGTTGCTGAGCCCTGGATTGGGGGATTCTCATGAATTCCAGGAGCAGTTGTCATAAGTGTCATAACTGTAAGTGGAAACAGGAAGTGAATGAAAATGAAAACTCAGAGTCCTTGAGTTTCTCCTTGTCAGGTCATCACACTTTCCTGGCCCAAGAAGGCGGTCTTCTGCTGCCCTTGAGTTACAAGGTTTCTGAAGGGGTTAATGAGTTTCTCCCCTTCACTGAGAGTGGAACTGCTGCTTAAGGCTGGCTGCCTTTCATGTTTTTTCCCAAAGGTAAAACAGCCCTCTAGCCTCTCTTTGCACTACAGTGACTGAGCCTGTCACAGGTTCCCAACCCCCAGGGCCACAGCACAGTACCAGGCTGCGAAGGTTTGGCTGCCAGTATACAGAAGGATTGGCTGCCGCAGACCCGGAAGTGACCACAGACTGGCAAACCGTGAACTGGCAAACCAGACTGGAAATGATGGGCATACTGCAGACCAGCAGCCAACCCGTTTTTTACACCAAGTATAAAAAAGAGTTGGCTTCCTGCCTGCAGTATGCCAATCACTGCTGGTCCATGGTTACTTCCAGTCTGTGGTTTGCCAGTCCTCAGCATAAAAAGGTTGGGAACCCCTGGCCTATGTTATCTTGCCCATGTGCTTGTCTGGTTTTCTCCCTAGAGCTCACTCAGCTAAGTGCAGTGAGGCTGTCTTACACCTTAAGTGCGGAGTCTTGAGAGATCATTAGCAGTTTGCTAAACTATGCCTGAGGAGCATTGGCATTGAGCTTTGTGCTGTGCAGGAAAAGAGCAAAGTTCAAGTCATGTTGACCCATTTGCATTTGATTGGGTACCAGGAAGCGCATCTGCATTCCTTGGTATCAAGCCAAGACCATTCCTGGCAAAATAAAAGGCTGCTTCTGTGGCCCAAAGTGCACATGTGCTACATCACAGCTGGGAGCAGCCACATGGCACTTCAGCATGAGGCTGCTCTTGGGTGTCCTGCATGGGTGGCTGCTTCCACGGTGTGATCCTTAATGAATGAGGTCTCCCCGTCCCACCCTTCCTGGAGGGATGATACTTGTCAGACTTCCAAGAAAAGGAGCAAGCAGAGGCTGATCACAAAGCAATCATAGTATCATAGTACTTGGGGTCGGAATAGACCTAAACAGATCATCAGGTCAGACCCCCTGCTCCAGGCAGGAACGGATGCCAGGATCCTATCGCCCCAACCAAATATCTGTCCAGCCTCCTCTTGAAGACCCCCAAGGTAGGAGAGAGTACCACCTCACTTGGAAGCCCATTCCGGAGCCTGGCAGCCCTAAGTGTAAAGTAATGCCTCCTGATATCAAGCCTGAACCTTCTCTCTAACAATTTGTGGCCGTTATTCCTCATAACCTTGGATGGTGCCCAGGGGAACTGAGCCTCCCCCAATTCCCGCTGGTCCCCCCTGGTGAGTTTGTAAACTGCCACCAGGTCCCCTCCAGCCTTCTCTTGTGGAGGCTGAATAGGTTCAGGCCCTTTAGCCTCTCTTCTTAGGGCCTGCCCTGCTGCCCCCTGACCATGTGAGTGGCTCTCCTCTGGACCCTCTCAATGCTAGCCACATCCCTCTTGAAGTGCAGTGCCCAGAATGACACAATACTCCAACTGCAGCCTGACCAGTGTTGCATAGAAGGGAAGGATCACCTCCTTGGACCTGCTTGTGATGCATCTGTAGATGCATGACAAGGTGCAGTTAGCCTTACTGACCACTTCCTTGCAGCCCCAGGAGGCTCATGTTCATCCTGGAGTCAACAATGACTCCAAGATCCCTTTCTGCCACTGTGTTGACAAGAAGGGTGTTCGCAGCCTATAGGTGTGTTGCGGGTTCCTTCTCCCTAGATGCAGCACCCTGCACTTGTCTGTGTTGAATTCCATCTTAGTCTTATCTGCCCACCTCTGTAACCTGCAATAGGGAGGGTGCTGCCTTGTGAACTAGATTGTTGTGGACTCCACAGTTTGGAGCTCCCTGCCCTCCTCCCCCTTCCCAGAAGCCCTAATTACAACCTGGAATTTGAGAGCGTGGTGGACAGAGCCTGGGCAGCCAGGACATGGCACCTCTCCTGTGGGAGCCTCCATCACCAAACCATCAGCAAATGGACTGGGGACACGCAAGATTGTTCCTACAGGCTGCAATGCCTGCAGTACATGCTGTAATGGCATTTCTCCCCACTGCTGCAGGGCAGAGTCCGTCTCAGCCAGGCTGCTCACAAGTCAATAACCTGCTCTTCCGCATTCCCTGCCTCCAGGGAAAGCTCTAGCTGCGCCGTTCAGAGCAGGAGAGCACAGCCCAAGCACTGGCCTGGAATGCAGGGCTCCTGTCACTTTTCCTGCCACTGACACCACGGCGGGCCTTAAGCCAAGGTACTTGTTTTCTGAGCTTTGCTCCCTACCTGTGAGGTGGGAATGATGCTCCCAGCATTTGGAAGCACGCGGGCAGGGGCCCCACTGAAGAGCCTAAAATGGAGATGCCACAGGTCTCAGCTTCAGCGCTTAGCCCAGCTGAGGTCTCTGCTGGCGCACCAGGCACTGGCCCAAGGGCTATGGAACAGCAGGTGTGAAAGCCCTGGCCAGGCAAGGCAGCTCCATGTCTCTATCTGCATTGGGGCCAGATGCCTGCAAAGGTAGCAAACAATGCCTGCTGCCACTCCCTGCAATACATTGGGGGTCACATGGCAGCACAGAAGAGCCATATACAGCCTACATGTAAGATGGCTGGGGACAGGAAGCGGCGCCAGGAGCCGGAAGGCCAGCACCGGGCAGCGGGAGAGGCAGTGTTCTCAGCACCAGTTGTCTCACCACTCCCTCATCATGGATTCTGTAGGCGTCATTGCAGAGGAGAGCTCTGAGAATGTTTTAGGGAGAACAGAGGAGCTTTTAATGGAGCTGTTTATGGGCTTCTTCCACAGAGGAGGAAGCAGCTGATTATTTTGTTCTTTGCTTCGGAGACAGGAGCTGCGTGTTGGGTGATCCTCTGCCAGCAAGGCTTCACCATGGATCCTGCCACTGTCTCCACCAGCAGCAGCTGCAACTGCACCTTGTTCCCTGCTGTGCTGCTGGTGATGGCTCTGCTCATGGCAGCGCACAAGCTGGGTCTGCTCTGCCAGCTCTGGCATAAGGTAAAGCTTCCGGCCCCCAGACCATATGGGCTCATACGGGCTCCTGAGACGGAAAGCCTTCTCTGCCCCTCCCTCCCCCACTCTGGATTGGGTCTGGGCCATGTCACCTTCCCCC
>NW_005842862.1:395792-412054 GCF_000455745.1 Alligator sinensis
TCTTTCCTCCTACTTTGGGGCCAGTTTTGGGCCAAGCTGCCCTCTCACCCCTCTGCACAGCTGGATGGGGCCCCACTGTGACTGCCCTGGGCATCAGATCAGGACCACTGGCTGGATCCAACCTGTGGATGGACCAGGCACTGCCCTTCTGGCCTGCCAGCCAAAAAGGTTGAGCACCACTGTCCTAGAGTAATGATTCTCAAAGGGCCTGCCCCAAAATCAGTAGAAAAGTGCCATGATACTCTCACCCCTCTGCACAGCTGGATGGGGCCCCACTGTGACTGCCCTGGGCATCAGATCAGGACCACTGGCTGGATCCAACCTGTGGATGGACCAGGCACTGCCCTTCTGGCCTGCCAGCCAAAAAGG
The DNA here is from genome assembly GCF_000455745.1 of Alligator sinensis. Lineage (NCBI taxonomy): Eukaryota > Metazoa > Chordata > Crocodylia > Alligatoridae > Alligator > Alligator sinensis. The sequence goes on from NW_005842862.1 coordinate 396,162, forward strand.
TTGAGCACCACTGTCCTAGAGTAATGATTCTCAAAGGGCCTGCCCCAAAATCAGTAGAAAAGTGCCATGATATTCCCAACACAAGGAGGTAAATGCTTTTCTCCTCTGTCCAGTACACTGCCCTGACCCAGCTATTCCCACAGTGCCTGCGGCTGCTCCTCTGGGAACTGCTACTGCTTTTCCCCACCCCCTGTGCCAGCCTGCCCAATGCTCCCAGCAGTGTGCTGTGCTGCAATTGAGCAAGTAGACACAGACAAATCTGCACTTCGCAGCCTGGCTTATCCCCGCCAGTCCTCCCTCACTCCTGGGGCCAGCAGGAGGGGATGCAGGGGTGTTAACCAGCATGTGAGACCCTGCAGGAGCAGCCTCAGAAACAGGGGTAGCTATGGTCCCTGGCACAGGGACTGTCCTTGCCCCTTGAAGTGTATACAGACCAGGGGTTGGAAGCAGACAGACTGTGGAGAGAGCAGGGCACAGCAAAGTGAGGTCCTGCCCCCACAGCCTTGAAGTGACACCAGCTGGGTCAGTGATTCTCAACTTGTTTAGCCTCAAGTCCCTTCCAGATGCTTTCTGAATTTGGATCCATCTCAGTGGTTTTCAGCTGGGGAGTCACAAAATACAGAAAAGTCATGGAGAGGCCTTGAGACTAAACAGTTTGAGAACCACAGGTACATTTGTTGTCATTTTTAACAGTACATCTCAGCACTGGGGTGATTTCCTCTGGCAGGGGAACAGAGTATGTTATGTATTTTGAAAAACACACGCACACCTTTTTGGGTGTATGAGTTAAGTGTGTTGCTAATGTTAATCCAGAGAAAGTATACTACAGGTATCAGAAGTGTGGGAAACACTGCCTGAGAGCCACCATGTTTCAGGTGTCCTCCCTAGGCCAGTCCTTGCAGACATGGCTGGGCTGTATCTGTGCAGCCCCTGCCCCTGCTGCCTGTGCTTGTGGCAGGGCATTCTGGGAGGGTCTGGGCTTAGCAGTGACATTCTGCTCTTAGCCAGGACATGTCTGCCTGTGGTGTGAGCACTTAGAGGGGCACAGCAGCATTCTGGAGTGCCTTTCCACCCAGAGAGCCAGGAAAAGCCAACCGTACGGTGTGCAGACACAGCCTGGCCTTCTCAACACTACAGACCAGCTGTGTGCTGGGCAGGGCCAGCGTGTACACCTGGAGCAGCAATGCATGGCCACCAAGTACATTTAAAGCCAGTGAGGCAGCATCCCAACCTGGCAAGGAGCCATGTCCTTCTGTCCACTAGCAGGCACCCTGCTCTGAGTGCAGCCTGGCAAATGCTGATAATGCCTGCTCCTGCTGCAGGGAGCTGTGTTGGCCAGCACTGACACACTGCATCCTTCTCAGGTGGAGCCCAAGAGCCCTCGGCATGGTGGTGAGCTCGTGGCAGAGGTGCTGAAGGCCCACAGGGTGCGCTATCTGTTCACCCTCGTGGGAGGCCACATCTCTCCCATCCTGGTGGCCAGTGAGAAGCTGGGCATCCGTGTAGTGGACACGAGGCACGAAGCCACAGCTGTGTTTGCTGCCGACGCCGTCGCCAGGCTCTCGGGTACATGCACTGCCTGGGCTAGGGCAGGGAGCCCTGGCTGTTGCTACTGCAGCACCCAGTGCACTGTTCTAGACAGGACCACTGCCCCTACAGGCACCTTGGAGCTCCAGGGTAGCCCAGCTCCTCCTGGCCTGCACCAGCTCATCTGGGACCTTGAGCCAGCACTGACTCATCTGTCTTTTCCATGGTAGAGTGAGCCATGGAGGGATTAGATGTTCTCTGGGGAACATGGGGGAGGGCTGGGGCAGAGGTGTGACTCTGGGTCCTACCCTGCCAAGCCAGGGACTTTTCTCTGGTACGTAGGACTTTTCCTTCAAACTTCCATCTTCAGCAGCTTCTTTCTAATGCTGCATCTTCCATTCCAGGGTGGGTTGGGGCCTGGTCTTATGGAGCACAAGGGCCTGCACTAGCCAGACAGAAGTAGCAAGTTCCCACCTTCCCAGCAGGCCCCTTCTCCACTGCCTCATTATTACATGGCCCCTCCTGCCAGGAGTGACTGGTGCCTCCTGAGTTGGGGGGGCACAATTTGTGACCGGGCCCAGAGGTGGGCCAAAAGCCCTGTATCTACTATACTTCTGTGCCACGGTTTAGTGCCCATCCGCCCCCCCCCCCAAACACGCCACTGGCCCACGCAGCAAACAAACTGCCCTGTTCTGAGCATCAGGGACTAATCGGGGCGGGGGGGGGGGCTGTGCCCCACCTACCAGTCACCTTGTGCCTTCTGCTGACCGCCTGCTGCTTGCTTGCACTTCAGGGACAGTTGGAGTTGCCGCGGTGACGGCAGGGCCTGGAGTGACCAACACTATAACGGCTGTGAAGAATGCCCAAATGGCTGAGTCCCCGGTACTGCTGATAGGAGGGGCAGCCTCCAGACTGCAGAAAGTGAGTGCATGGTGCCAGTGCAGGGAAGGGCAGGTGCCATGCTGGGGGAGGGGAGAGCCTGCTGCCACGGCCAGGGAGGAAGGAGCTTGGACAGGGGCACCTCAGGGCCTGGCCTCTGCGGGATCCATGCTGGCGTAGTTAGAGCTCCATCTCTGCATGTAGGGCCGGGGCGCACTCCAGGACATCGACCAGATGTCCCTGTTGAGGCCACTCTGCAAGTTCTGCGCCTCCGTGCAGACCGTGCGGGAAATCGTCCCGGTCCTGCGCCGCGCCATTGCCACAGCACAGTCCGACACCCCAGGTAGGAGCCCTGGCCCTCCCGGAGCAGGACCTGTGCAGCAAAGGATTCATGGGTCAGGGTGCCCATTGGCCTCACTCCTGCTGACACATCAGGGAGGGGTTCTCCGTCACTGGACACAGGACACTTTGCCAAACAACCCACCATCCTGGAGCTTAGATCCTGGACTTGGATCCAGGAACAAATGCTGGGAGGTGCCGTGGCCTGAACCCTACAGGAAGCTGGTGCAGGAAATGCCGTGGTCCTGAGTGCAGTTCTATGCCTATGCCTGACTGATGCCAGATGGCTTGAGCCCTTTTCACTGTTTCCTTCTCCCCTGGTTTGCCTGTCATAGAACCCTATAAACTAGGGTTAGGAAGGGACCTCAAGAGGTCATGTCTTATCTAGTTCCCTGCTCAAGGCAGGATCATCCCTGTCTAAACTATCCCAGGGAAGTGTTTGTCTATCCTGCTGTTAAACTCTTCCAAGGATGGAAATTCCACACCTCTCTGGATAGCCAGTTCCAAAGGTGAAGCACCCTTCTAGTAAGAAAGTTCTTCCTCACATCTAGCCTACGTTTCCCTTGCTGCAATTTAAGACCATTGTCCCTTATCCTGCAGCCACAGAGAATAGACTGTCTTCACCCTCCATATAACCACCCTTCAAATATTTGAAGGCTGTTACCAAATCCCCCATCACTCTTCTCTTCTCCAGACTAAATGATGCCAGTTCTTTCAGCCTGTCCTGGGAAGTCATGTTTCCCAGGCCTCTAACCTTTCTATTACTTTGTGCTAGGTTCTTTCTTATTTGTGCTCAAAGCCGGGCACAGTAGTCCAGGTAAGGCCTCGCCAGCACCCAATAGACTGTGCTCTGCAAGTGATGCTCCTGTTACTAGCCTCTTTTTCATCAAGAGCATAGTGTTCCCTCATACTTAGCTTATGTTATGGCTCAAGTCACTGCAACCCCCAGGTCCTTCTCTGCAGTACTACAGCCAAGTCAGTAATTCCCCAGTCTGTAACTGGCTGTGATTGTTCTGTCGTAAGTGCAGGACTTTGCACTTGTCCTTGTTCAGTTTCATCCAATTGATTTCACAGCTCTCTGAAAACTGCTAGGAGCACAATTCTCTTCCTTCCCAGAGCAGGGATAAGATCGCTTCATTGCAAAAGCTCCGAGCAGCCTGCTGTGGGACTGTGTTGACATGCCCTGTTCCATGACAGGCCCCACTTAGAGCTGCCACTGTTAGCCATTTCACAGGCACCATCAGTGACAGTTTTGGCTAAAGATGGAGCCAGGCAGGATTGCCTGGCCATGCAGGGGGACGGGTTGGGCAGTAAAAGGATGAGTGTCCCTCCTGGTGGGGAAGCAGGGACTGGGGGTGTGTTACGTGGATGGCTCCAGCCCTGCCAGGCTGTGACTATCTGACCAGCGCCCTCTGCTTCAGGGCCTGTGTTTGTGGAGTTCCCTGTGGACGTGCTGTACCCTTACCACGTGGTGGAGAAGGAGCTGACCCCCAAGGGGAGCCCAAAGACCTTTATAGCCAAAGCCATGAGCTGGTGAGTCTGGTCTTGTCCTGCTGACGGCTCCTCAGCCAGTGCAGGGGTGGGGGTCGGGTGGCATGGCATGTGGATAATGCCTACCTTCCCCTAGGTATCAGCACAACTTCCTCAGGAACCTGTTTGCTGGGGCCTGGGAGACACAGGACCTTTTCCCACTGCCAGTACACGTGCCACAGGCAACGGCAAAGCAGGTGAAAACCTTGGGGCTGCCTGGACCCCACTTCCTTCCTCACTTCAGCTTGAAGTTTCCCCTGGAACCCTGCCTGCTAGGAGCCCTCTCTTCCCCCCAGTGCAGGGAGGCACCCTTTCCTCTGCATTTCAGGGCAGGAGGGGAGGGGTGAGAGTGAAGTGTTTTGCCTGCCACAGCAGGAAGAGGTCATTCCCACCATGCAGCTGTAGCTGAGCCTAAAGGTTTGGGGCTCCTCTTAATGCTATTCCAGCCCATCCGTACAGCCCCCGAGCCTTGCATCTGTAGGCACTGGTACTGTCCTATCCTTAGACCTGGCAGAGCATCTAGCCAGCACTATCCCCGTTTGTGGTGTTGACCTGACCTTCCACCAGCTTCTCCATCCCCACCTCACTGGCTGTGGCACCAGGGGCCCCATGAAGCCTCCCAACCCCTGCCCTGACCCCAGAGCCCTCCCAGGCTCAGCCAGCCCTGACTGCGTGTGCATGTGCAGGTACAGCAGTGCGTGGAGCTGGTCAGCCGTGCCAAGAAGCCTATCATACTCCTGGGCAGCCAGGTGACCCTGCCACCAACGCCTGTGGAAGAGCTCAGGTGAGGACATGGCCCCCACCTGGGCCTGCTCTGCAGAGGGCCTCACCAGATGAACCACAGCATGTCAGACAAGACAGCACAACCCCAGCCTGGCACCCAGGCCTGACAGGCCCTGTGCAAGAGACAGAATAGGAGGCATCAGCAGGGCTAGGGAAGCAGGCAGCTGTGCTTTGGGATTGAGAGGCTCCAGCAGGGCTGGAGCAGGGGCAGGGCTGGTATAGTGCGGGGCTGTAGATTGGGACTGAGAAGCACTGGTAGAGGTGGCTTGGGGCAGAGGTGGGACATCAGGGCCTTCCACATCAGGCAGAGGTGCTGACCAAGCAGCATGGCTGCTGTCTTCAGTGTCAGCAGGGTTGTGGTCAACTTTAGCAACACATTGTCTTCCCTCTCTAAGAAACAGAACACCTGTGGCCCCTGCTCCCAGTCGCACCCCAACTCCCCATTCACACGTGTACAGACATGCTGTGGAGCAAACCCTGTGCACAGGGATGTTCAACATATGGGATGTTCAACATATGTTCAACACATGCACACACATCCACAGAGGTGGCAACTCTATCCTCATCCTGATCACCCTGGGACCGAGCCGCTGCTAGGAACTGACTCCTCTGTGCCCTACAGAGCTGCCCTGGAGGACCTGGCCATCCCCTGCTTCCTCGGGGGGATGGCTCGTGGGATGCTGGGAAGGGACAGCCCATTGCATATCCACCAGAACCGCCGGGAAGCACTGAAGGAGGCTGATGTGGTCATTCTGGCAGGTGAGTGGGGCCCAGTTCAGCCCATAGGGCAGGGCATCCAATGAGCTGGGCTGTGCAGGCGATGCTGCCAGATAGGCAAAGGGGTGGGAGGGCTTGGTGGTAGTAGAGGGAAGGGTGAGGCTGAGCTGTGAGGTGGGCAGGGAAGAAGGATGTGCTGCATTGTACTAGTTGAGAGGGCAGGGCTGGGGAGGAGCTGCCTGTTCCAGCCTGACCTGGACCTCTCACCCCATATTGTCCCACAGGCACTGTGTGTGATTTCCGCCTGTCCTATGGGCGTGTGCTGAGCCGCTACAGCAAAATCATTGCTGTCAACCGGAACCGTTCCCAGCTCCTGCTCAACTCTGACATCTTCTGGAAGCCACAGGTCACCATCCAAGGTGAGGCCTGGCGTATTCAGGTCCCATTCTGTGGGAGGGGGTGCATCTGACACCATCACTGCCTAACTGAAAGGGGAGATCATGTCAAGAACACAGGCTGCCTGGTGGGCACCTCAGGGGAAGACCTGGCCAATGACCTGGGCAGGAGGGGTCAGGCCAATGACCTGGGCAGGAGGTATGTGCCCCAGTGCCATAGCGAGGCATCCTGGGGAGAGGGGCTAGGCAGCCACCCTGGCATTGCCTGGGGGACATGCCCAGCACTCTGGCTGCCTCTGCTGGGCACTTGGGGTCTTGTCACCCAGGTCCTGGTTCAGGCTGCACACTTTCTTCTCAGGGGACGCCAGCTCCTTCCTGCTGTGTCTGTCACGAGGCCTAAAGGGATATTCATGTCCTCAGGACTGGGCTGCAAGTCTGAAGGACAATGACCACCAGAAGGAGAAAGCCAACAGGTAGCAGGCAACGCCTGGGCTAGTAGGATGACGATGCCACAGGGAGGGCCAGGGCCTGACCCTGTCCTTGGGGGCAGTTCTCCTGGAGCTTGGTGGTGTTGGTCATGATGCCATGGGCAGAGCCTGGCCCTGGCACTGACTCCTGGTCTCCACTGTGCCAGGGAGAAGGCAGAGAAGCCCACAGAGCAGCACCTGAACCCCCTGAAGGTCCTGCACCATATGGATGCACTACTGCCTGAGAACAGCCTGTTGGTGTTGGACGGGGGTGACTTCGTGGGCAGCGCTGCCTACATCGTCCAGCCACCAGGGCCCCTCTGCTGGCTGGACCCAGGTACCAAGCAGCACAGTTTAGAGCCACCTGTGAGTGGGTGCTCGAGCCAGCCACGCATTGGAGGTGGTGATGAGCTTGGGAAAGGCCTGTGCAGTGGAGCAGGGTCCCAGAGTTTCCTACCCTGTCCCTGCCAGCCAGCCCATTGGGGTGTGTAAGTGGATGCCCTGTGCCCTGTGAATGAGGAACAAAAGTGCCTTGCAGCCCACAGAACTCTGCAGAAGCGGGTGAGGGCACAGTGTGCAGGAACCAATCCCAGAGTGGGTTCACAAACCCAGGGCCCTGTGTGTCTCAGAGCAGTGGGTCGTATGGGCTGAGGGCAGAGCCTGGGGTGGGAGCACCAGGAGCTGCCCCAAACCCCCCTGCTACAGGAGGGCTATGAAGCTGTCCTCCAGGCCGCTCTTCAGCTGGGTGGATCTCTTGGATGGTGCTGAAGAGGCCATATCAGGGCTCCTGGTCCCAACCACCTGGCTCCTTTGCCTGCCCTCAGGGACCATCTCTACTGTCTTCTCTTCCCAGGGGCCTTCGGGACATTGGGTATTGGGGGTGGATTTGCTCTTGGAGCCAAGCTCTGCAGGCCTGACTCAGAGGTCAGTAGTAAGAGGCGGGAGCTGTGAAGGGGGTTGGGCAGGGTGACACCCTGAGTCCCTGGCAGGCTTCACAGTAGGGCTACCACACACCCACACTCTGGACTGCATGGGAAGTCTCCCAGCAGCTCCTGACGGGCAGCCATGCTTCACCCCTCTCTTCCCAGGTCCCCAAGCTCCACTTCAGCCCAGATCTCTGCCTCAGTCCCTCTCTACAGATTCCCACCCCCCACCCCAGTTCCTGCCCTGTGGGTGCCCCCTGCACCCAGAGGAGCCCACCCCCAAAAGCTGCCTGCACACACACTTAGCTGGTCATTGCAGGCAGCATCTCTGTGCCTGTCTGGGGTGGAGGTTCTGGGATCTGTGTGCCTGGAGCTGCCAGCTCTTCTACATCCAGCCCAGTCCCTGCAGGGCAAGATGAGCCCACCCTAGGCCTCCAGTCAAGGGACCTAATGCCTCCAGCACTGCTCTCATGCCCATACCCTCCTGTCCCTTCCCCAGGTCTGGATCCTCTACGGGGACGGCTCACTTGGCTACAGCATCCTGGAGTTTGACACCTTTGTCCGACACAAGGTAACTGTCCTCAGGCGCTCGGGAGCTCCAGCTCACAGGAACTGGGTGGAGTGGGGGTGCTGGGTCCCCACCTCAGGCTGCCTGGATGGTAGGGGAAGGGGTCCAGAGTGTGGGGAAAAGCTACAACCCTGACCCTGCACCTCACGGCCTGGGCAATTGCTGGATTGGAGCCAGCTTGCACAGGCCATACAGCTTCTGACCAAGCTGAGGCGGCCCTGGACAGGACAACTGGTCAGCGTTAGTGCAGCGAGACAAACCCTCCCACTATGTGGGGGGAAGCTTCCCCCCAATTACAGACAGCTGAGGGGTCCCGCTGTCCAGGGTGGCTGGCACTGGGTTCTGTCCCCCTTTGTGCCTGTAAGGATGCACTGGGTGGTCCAAGCAATGGCTGTGATGAAGCCCTTTGGCAACCTCCCCCTCATGACTGCCTGCTTTGCCTGGGGGATGATCTGAGGGTGAGGGAGCAATGCACTGCCCTGCCTTGTCCTTGCAGACACCCGTCATCGCGTTGGTGGGGAATGATGCCTGCTGGAGCCAGATTGCTCGGGAGCAGGTGCCCATGCTGGGCAGCAATGTGGCCTGTGGCCTGGCCTACCTTGGTGAGTCCTGGACCCACAGCTCTGGAGAGTGGGGAAAGCCAAGGGGCCACCCACACACCAGGTAGATCCTCGTGGACAGCAATGTCCATGGCCCCAGCTCCATGCAGCCTCTCCAAAGGTGGGCAGACAGGCATCCTGCTACCACACTTGCCTGGCACTGCAAGAGCTGGATGCTCCCATCACCCCAACAGGCCACATCCCACAGTGTACCCCCCACCCACCCCTTGATCCCACCCCCAGGGCTTCCTGGCAGAAAGGGGCCAAGGAAAGGGCCCATTCCTCTGGGCCTGGCGTGGCCAGTGCCTATGCCAGCTGGCCCCTGCAGTTCCTGGAGAGCTGCAGGATTCTATCCTTGGTCTCCTTGATTCTCCTGCCAGTCCTGCTCATGGTCACACTGGCTAGCCCATGCTGGCCCCTCTGTCACTTTTCATGTGCTCATTGATGCTCCTCCATTCCTTGCAGATTACCACACAGTGGCTGAAGGCCTGGGGGGCCGAGGTTTCCTTCTTACCCGGCAGGATGAGGGGAACCTGGACAACATGCTTCGGGCAGCACAGGAGCAGTGCATTCAGGGTCATCCCGTCCTCATCAATGCTCTCATTGGCAGAACCAACTTTCGTGATGGCTCCATCTCAATGTAGGGCCAGCATGGCTGCTGGGGCTTCCCATTGCCCTGGGAGACAGTGCCTTCCAGGCCCAGCCCCGTGCCTTCCACGCCCAGCCCTGACTCTGCTTGCTTGGTGATCTCCCTCCACCCTGCTCTGGCTCTGCAGCACATGGCAGCCCCCCACCCTGAGCCAGGGGACCCAGACCAGGACTCTCCAGTGACAGCACCCATCACCAGGAAATTGATGCCAGCACATGAGCAGTACCCGAGTGCAGACCAGCCCAGTGGGAGCATGGATGCAGGGGTATGGAATGGCTGGACAATGGTGAGTGAGGCCCGGGGCTACAGAGCAGGAAGCTGCTCCCGGCACTGCCCTGGCAGCGATGAATGTTCCAGCACCACACTTCAGCCATGCCCAGATCAGATGGCCAACATGAGGGCTGCTGAGGAGGAAATGGTTGTGCTTTGGCATATCTCTCTGGCAGCAGTAGGAGCTCTGGGTTGCTGTGGCCACTGCACATGGAAAAAACAATGGTAGCCCCACAGGCACAGACAATGGCAGCTGTCTGCCCAACTGAAGCCCAGCACTGAATCAGTTGCTTGGAGGAATAAAGAGAATGAACCAGACTGAGTCCTTGAGGGACATCTATAGCCACAGCACTGCCCCCAGGCCTGCCTGGCCAGCACCCTCCCTGGGGACCTGTGAAGCAGAGCAGCAGGTTCCAGTCCAAGGGCTTCATGGGAGGATTCAGGGAACAGGGCCAGGGAGGAGCCTGGGTTCCTGGCACCCTGGTGCCTAGCTCAGCCCCAGGGGGAGCAAGGGGGCTCACTACGTTTCAAGGTGCCTCCTGAAATGAGCCAAAAGGCTGGCCTGGTGCCCATGCTGTCTGTAGGCCACCATGTTTGCATGCAGCTGTAGCACAAAGGGGTTTGTGCCTTTTCCCCCACCCAGGCACACCCCTGCCCCCAACTGCTCCCCTGCAGTGAGATCAGTTCATTTAGCCACCCCAAAGCCTCCAGCAGCACCCCCTGCTGGCCTCCCTCAAGGCTCCAGGCAGTTGGGCTCAGCACAGCACCTGGTAGGGAAAAACAGCTTAACCTGGGCTAGGCACAGGCCTGAGAGGGCAGCCCCTAGCAGCCAGAGTGGGCAGCTAACACAACTCCCACACTGCCAAGCTGACTGACAAGCAAAGGCAGTGCAGGCCCAGATGTGGCTAGAGCAGGCTGCCCTTTCCCAAGTGCCCCAGTAAGCCCTGCCCCCAGTACACACACACATCAGATCCAGGGGTGAGTGCATCCTTTATTGCTGGTGATGGTTGCAAAGCAGCCAGGCAGGGCAACTCCTGCATGATCCTGCCAGGGTGCTCAGCCTCCCAGCCCAGCTCAGGGGCTTCCTGGTGAGAACACAGGAAGAAGAGCCTCTGTGCCCGTCCCCAGAGCTGAGAGCACTGGGGTGGCCCCACAGGGGGGTGCTAGATACTGTGGGAGCATGCAGCTTGGGGGCACCTGGCAACTCCCATAACACTGTTTGGCAGCTGGGACCCCACCCAGCCCCTCCTTCATGGCAGGACAAGCCACAGCACCACTTCACCATCAGTCTGCTCTTGCCCCACTAATACTGAACAAGGCACCACTACCCCCTCCTTGTGTCTGCCCCACAGCACAAGGCTCCCCCATGCTACCAGGGATAGCTCCATGCCCCACATGATTGTATTTTGAGGGGTGCAGAGGCATTGCTAAAGCCTGGTCATGGCACTGAGAGAAGAACAGTCTTCACAGTGTCAGAGCTGCCTTCACCCAGCAAAAAGAAATTGGCTTTTCTTCCTGTAACTGAATATTTGGTGAAGAGTGAAACATTCTGCCGTGAAAAGGAAAAGATGTACACATGCAGTCCCCATGTGGGTCAGATGGGGGCAGCAGCTCCTAATGCAGACACATCCTTGTGCACAAATGCACACATGGGTGCATAAACACACACACATACGTTGTATGCACCAATACACTTGTGCATGTATCACACATCCTTATGTGCATGAATACACATTTAAAACGTTTTGTATTTGTGCCCAACACATGTACACATCCTTGCCAATACAAACATACACACACACATCCTTGCACATGTATATAGAAACACACGTGTGCACTAATACACATATGCGCATCTCACATACATGCCACCTTTTGCACTTGTGCCCAAAACACACACACGCATCCTTGCCTACAGAAACACACAAGCCAGAGTAATAAATAAGGCTGGTTTCCCGTACCGGGTCCCTGGGGCACAGCACTGGGCTGGGTGTGTCCCAACTGCCTCACAGGGCGCCTCCTGCCCAGGATCTCAGCTGTACACATCACTACCCCTGACCCACTTACGCAACTCCCCATCCCTGTGGGGTGGTACTGTCCAGGCCTGCCTGCCACCCTTAGCCCAGAGTTGCCCCTAAGAAAGGGAGGAGACACTGCAGCCACTTTCCAGGGTGCTGGGTAGAGCCAGTGGGGCCTGGCCTCTTCATGGCTCATCAGGGCAGGGCATGGATGAGCGTGCCAGGCTCACTGAGGCACCTATGCAGAGAGCAGCACCCAGTATTCTGTTGGCCATGCACCAGGCTGGGTGGCCAAAGCCAGAGGAGAGAAGAGCCACAAAGACCTCCCAGCCACAGCCCAGAGGGGTTGGGGCAGCGGGCAAACGGGGCTAGCAGAGGCCCTGCCTGAAAGAGGGGCAGGGACAAGTGCCACTCCAAGGTGCTACCTAGCAGCCCCACAGCAGCCCAGCCCCAGGAGCCCATGTGCAATGAAAGTTGCAGAACCTTGTCCGTACTCACTAATACTGCGCAAGACGGTGCCATCTGGAGTGGCCAGGGCCCTCAGTGCTGACCCCCACCCAGGCCCAGGCTGCCCCATATGGCCACGAGCTCAGGCAAGAGAGCAGCAGCACTCAGGGCTCAGCACCAACTGTATGCCTGGGGGCTGCCCACTGCACAACCCTGCCAATCAAGGGCAAGCCAGGAGCCTGGCGTGGGGGTGCTTTCCTGAGCCTCAAGTCCTGCTGTAGTCAGCCACCCACGCCACACGCTGGTAGGGCTGGCAGGGTCGGGTTGGGGATGCCCATCGAGTTGGCCCGGGTCTGCCCGCGGTAGGTTCTTTGGCATATTAAAGGCAAAGGGCATGTGAGAGCCCAGGAGGGAGTTGTGCCCCCCCCCGGCATGTGTTGCAGGTGAGAGCTGGTGGGGGTGGAAAATGCCCAGTGGAGAGTGCAACACCTTACCCTGTCAGTCTGGCTGCAGTACCAGGCTGCAACGAATGACCCCCCACCCAGCCTACCCCTGCCCCGGCAGCAGAGCCCCACAGTGCCCTTCCCTGCTGGCACCATGGTCGCACCCCTGGCCCCACATCCCCTTCACTCGGTGCTGTGCAAATCAAAGGCAGTGAGAGCCAAGTGCTGCACCTTTGGTCGCTCTCCAAATGGCTTTGGCTCAGGCACTAGGTACCTGCTAATACTGTGGTGTGGCCATGCACCCTTGGGAACATGGCTGAATTAATTGGTCCCTCAGGAGCTCAGAGCAGCACTCCCCATCCCTCGCGGCCCTGCAGAGCCCAGGGCAGCTGGTCCTGGCTGCTCAGAGGCACACGTTGATGGGCTTGGAGAGCTCCCGCTCCAGGTCCAGGATGAGGGCATCGAAGTCCTTGAGGTTGAGGCGGGGGCTGAATGGTGCCTCGGGGTCATCCACCAGTGCAAAGTCCCCCATGAAGACGGTCCGGCTGGGGCTACCCAGCCCCACACCCTCACCCTCGCTGTCACTACCAGCCACCTCGTCGTAGTCAGCCTCACCTCCTGGCCCCGATCCTGGCCCCGGCCCTGGCAGCAGCAAGAACTCCTGGCCACACACGCTCCAGTCCCCTGCATAGCGATTGCTGGGGGGGCTCTCCAGGCCCCGGGGCCGGTGCCGAGCCACCACCTGGCTCTCCAGCAGCTCCAGCCGCAGAGCGGGATGGCGCTTGGGCCGTAGGCAGCTGGACTGGGTCCCCTCCGGGCCCTCGGTCCTGTGGGGCACTGCGGGGATAGGAGCAGTGTCAGGGCGGGCCTTCCTTCCCACGGGGAGCAAGGGCAGCCCAGCTAATCGGTGGCTGCACTGAGGGTGAACTGACCAATCAGAGGGTGTGATCCCAGGGTTGGAGGAAGGGGAAACCAAGTACAAACTGGCAGATCAGGGGCTGTGACTCTGGGGGCAGGAGACACCAAGCACAGACTGACCAATCAAAGGCTGTGATCCTGGGGCAGGGTAGCAGGAGGACTGAGATTGGGAAAGGCAAGGTGGGAACCTGGCACAGACTGACCCATCTCCTGATTGGTGTGACCCTGGGGTAGGAGGGGAACCAAGCAAGAGTCTGACCAATCAGAGGCTGTGATCCCAAGATTGGGGGAAGAGCCTAACAAAAGACAGGCTAACCAGGCACTGCAATCCTAGTGCTGGGGAGCCAGAATAACCAATCAGGGGCTGGAATGAGAAACAAATCAGTATGAACCAGCCAATCAGGAATGGTGATCCTGTGGGAGAAGCCAGAGAGGGACTAGCCAAGGCCATGTCCCCCGGGCAGGGGATCACGTAGCCAGAGGCCAGGATCTCGGAGAAGCACCCCTGCCACAGTGCTTCCCCTCCCCAGCCCCCACTCATCACACTCACCGGGCCAGGCCTGGAGCAGGTAGTGCAGCACCTCAATGTGTCTCTTGAAGTCGACGGCACTGGCAATGTCCTCGCAGTGGGCATAGCTGCGGGCGCCGGGGCGCCGTGGGTCCTGGCTCTGGCTGAGCAGCACAGGCCCGAAGCAGACAGCCAGGTTCTGCGCATGCATGCGGTTGAAATCATGGAAGGAGGCCACCAGGCTGAGGTGGTCCAGAAGCATGGTCAGTGTGGCCTGGCAAAGGGAGTGCCATCAGTGACCAGGCGCACCCTCCTCAAAGGGGCATCTCAGGGTCAGGTGTCCGCCTGCCCCAAACCACGAGGCTGGCACCAAGGCAGGCAGCATGGAACAGGACGTGGGGCAGCAGGGCTCTCCAGGCACAGCACCCGGGCCCTGCCAGTATGGTGCCTCAAGCTCAGGGCAAGCTCCTACACTGCCAACCAGTCCTCATGGCCTCCTCGGACTGGAAGGCAGGGCAGGGCAGGGGCAGAGGGCACGGCCCAGCACCCAAATGCACCCGTTTGGTCCCCCCTTGGGCAGCAGGGGGGGCCTATACACACACGCACCAGGAATGTACCCACCACATGTGCACACTCACACGTGTGCATGCACACACACTCCAGTGGAACAGTGGCTCTGCAATGGATTTTGGGGATGGTCTACACAAACAACAGCCACAGTGCCCCACGGGTGGGTGTGACCATCAGATCTATGAGCAGGGACAGGGACAGCACAAGCTCCCCGCTGGGTCCAGGCTCCCCTCCAGGAATCCTGGTGCCCAAGTTGTGAAGCAGGACTCTGAGCAATCAGGCACTGCCAAAGCTGCAGCACAGTCGTGCAGGCACCCTAGCCTGGTCCCCACAACCACTCATCCACCCTACCCTGTCTGCCCTGCCCCAGCCCAGCCTCAACATCTGCCCCAGCCCAGCAGGGCTCACCTTCTCAATGTCAGGCAGGCAGTCCAGCAAGGCGACTGTCTCCATTGCCTCTCTCTCACTGAGCCCCGCCCGGGGAGGCCGCCGTGCCATGGCCTCCAACACCACATGGTACAGTGTGGGGGTGATGAGGGGCGTGGGCAGCTCTCTCAAGTAGTCCTTTAGGATCCCTGGGGATGAAAACCAAGGCCCTCAACCCCACAGCAGGTCCCCCGTGGAAGCACATGGCCCTACATGACCCATTGGACTGAGCAGTCCAGGGAGATTGCGCAGGGGGTGGGATGCACAGGAAGCCAGGAGACATGGGTTCCATCTCTGGCTATGGAGGAGAGAGGAGCTGGGTCTAAGAGGTTATGGCTAAGAGGGGGCTGGGAGCCAAGACTCCTGGATTCCACCCATAGGTCCAGGCAGGGAGGGAGTTCTTATAGTTTCATAGTAGCTAGGGTCAGGAGGGACCTGAACAGATCATCTAGCCTGACCCCCACCACAGGCAGGAATGAATGCTGGGTTCACAAGACCCCAGACAGGTGATCGTCCAACCTCCTCTTGAATTTGCCCGAAGTAGGGGTGAGGACCACTTCCCTGGGAAGTTGGTTCCAGATTTTGGCCACCCTAACTGTAAAATATTGCCTTCTGATCTCGAACCTAAACCTATTCTCCATCAGCTTATGACCATTGTTCCTCATCACCCCGGGTGGTGCTGGGGAGAAAAGGGCTCCGCCTATTTGCTGATGATCTCCCCTGATGAGTTGGTAGGCAGCCACCAGGTCCCCCCTCAACCTCCTCTTGCTGAGGCTGAACAGGTTCAGGTCCTTCAGTCTCTCCTCGTAGGGCCTGTCCTGCTGCCCTCTCACCAAGTGGGTGGCCCTCCTCTGAACCCTCTCCAGGCTGGCCACATCCCTTTTGAAGTGCGGTGCCCAGTACTGGACACAGTACTC
>NW_005842862.1:412147-416499 GCF_000455745.1 Alligator sinensis
CAAAATCTAGTTGCAGCCTCTCTCTCTCCCTTCAAGTGTGTCCACCTCGCCCCACACCTTAGTGTCATCAGCAAATTTGGACAGCATGCTTTCTACCCCCTCGTCCAAGCCGCTGATGAAGATGTTAAACAGTGCGGGCCCAAGGACTGAGCCCTGGGGTACCCCACTGCTCACATCTCGCCAGTTTGAGTACAACCTGTCCACCACTACTCTCTGGGTGCGCCCCATCAGTCAATTTTTCACCCATCCAACTGTGCAGACATCAATGCCGCAGTCACTTAATTTATTGATGAGGATGGGGTGAGACAGTGTCAAAGGCCTTCTTAAAGTCTAGAAAGACTATGTTCACAGCAACACCATCATCCAAGGATTTAGTTACTTGGTCGTAAAAGGCAATCAGGTTGGTCAGGCAGGACCTGCCTTTGGTGAACCCATGCTGGTTGCCCCTGAGCATGATCTCCCCTGCTGGCCACCCACAGATGTGCTCCTTGATGATTCTCTCCAAGATCTTCCCGAGCACCAAGGTGAGGCTTACAGGCCTATAGTTATTTGGGTCCTCCTTCCTCCCTTTCTTGAAAATTGGGACCACATTAGCCAGTTTCCAATCCCCCGGCACCTGGCCAGGTGACCACGAATGCTCATACAGCCAGGCCAAGGGCTCCACAATGACTCCTGCCAGCTCCCTCAACACCCTTGTGTGGAGGGCATCTGGACCTGCAGATTTAAAAATGTCTAGCCCATCCAGAAGATCCCTAACTACATCTGCGCTGACTGAAGGCCTGACAGAGCTATCCCCAAGATTGTCCCTACCTCTGGTAGGTGGGGTGTCCCGGTCCCTGTTCAAGAAAACAGAGGCAAAGAAACTGTTAAAAATCTTCTGGGTCTTATCCCTAGTTCTGGGAGGAAGGAGGGAGCTGGGGGTGGGAACCTGCCATGGGAGGGTAAGTGAAGCCGGGGCCCTGAAGGCTGGGCACAGTACTGACCTGTGATGACATTGATGTCAGGGTAGAGCTGCTCGGAGAGTGTCACGGCAGCACTGTCCCTCTCAAAGGCGTCGCGAAGCTCCTTCTTCACAGCAGCTGAGCCGCACAGCCGGTACAGCCCCACGACCTGCCACGGGGCACCGTCATCGGGGGGCCCAGCCTGGCCCCGCCCAGACTGGCCCCTTGAAGGGCACAGGGGCATGCAAGGGGGTGATGAGGGAGCTGGAGAGGGGCTGGCGCATGCAGGGGGCAATGGCAGGGTGCTTGGGAGTACAAGAAGAAGGGGCATAACCCCTTGGACACAGGGCAGCACCAGGAGGGCCAGGCAGGGCAGGAAGCAGCAGGGAGATTGTACTCTACCTAATGGGGTGTGGCCCCTCTGCTCTCCCAGCCCCAGGGACCTGCTGGCTTGTGCCTGCTGCAACCCAAGTGCCCGATGCCCAGCACAGTGCCCCCAGGGGCTCTAGGCTCCTGTGCTCCACCCATCCCAGCAGAGGAGGGGGAAGGGATCCCCTCTCACCTTCAACCCACATCGCTCGATACGGGCCACACACTTCTGGATGAGCAAGGGTACTTTGAGGACAGCATTCTCCCTCTCCACCAGCTGGCGCAGCTCCACACCGAAGACCCGTGGCTCCCGGGCATTGGGCACATCCCACTGCTCCACCAGCGTGAGCTTGACATAGAGGATGCCGCGCGGCTCCAGCTGCAACGCCAGCTGCTGCACCCGTGACCCTGCCGGGGAGGGACCGGCTGGGCGGGGGTGGGGGTGGGCTGGGGCACCGCAGGCTGCCCTCTGTTATGCCCCATGCCAGGCCCATACCAAGATGCCCTGCACCTGCCCATCCCGCAGCCC
Source organism: Alligator sinensis (assembly GCF_000455745.1). Taxonomy (NCBI): domain Eukaryota; kingdom Metazoa; phylum Chordata; order Crocodylia; family Alligatoridae; genus Alligator; species Alligator sinensis. The sequence goes on from NW_005842862.1 coordinate 413,987, forward strand.
AGCTGCAGCCCTGGGGGCCTCCCCTGTGCCCCAATCAGGAAATGCTGACACCACCCCTTCCTCAGCATTACCTCTGAATATGTGGGGCAGGATGATGGTGCCGTGGCAGCAGACACGGTTGCGGCCAGCAGCTGGGTCCCAGGAGAAGACGACAACCTTGAGCAGCTGGGCACCCTCCAGCTCCAGGTTGAAGGTGTGGTTGAGGCGCAGGAAGGCGGCATGGCCAGGCAGCAGTGCTGTGCGCGCCTTGTGGGCCGCATCCACCTGCAGCACGCAGAAGACCTCCCTGGCCTCAGCCCGCAGCGCCCGCAGGTCCTGCAGCCCATACAGGTGCACACTCACGAGGCCGGAGAGCTGCTGCACGCAGCGGGGCTGCTCCACAAAGCTGTAGGATTGAAAGGAGCTTACGTCCAGCCCAGGCCCAGTCCCTGGCTCTGGCTCTGGCTCAGCCCCAGTGTGCTTGTCCGACTTGGCCAGGAGCTCTGGGGAGTCGCCGTCGCTCAGGTAGCCACCCTTGCTGGCTGCCTTGCCACGGGGCAGCCCTGGCTGGGCCTCCACGCTGCTGTCCAGGTGGTAACGGCTGATGACATTGCCAGACTCCTTGCGGGCATCCCGGGGCGAGGTGCTCCCCATGGCACCACCCCCCTCAGCCTCAGGCCCCCGGGTCCGGGTGCTGCGCAGGCTCAGCTTCCTCCGCAGCTCGGGCAACTTCTTCATCTTCATGGAGAGGCGGCGCACAGTGCCCGGGGACTTGGCCCTGCCAAGGGCACGTCCCTTCTTTGCAGCACCAGGGCTAGGTGGAGGCGACGGGCCACCTGGCACTACTTCAGCACTCATGCATGGCATCGTCGGAGCCTTCCCTGCAGGAGAGGACATGTGAGTCAGGTCCCACAGACCTGCAAGATCAGGGCTGGACTTGTGGGGCTTGTAGAACGGCAGGGTTGGGCAGGCGGCACCCTGTGGCGCCGGGGTAGCAGGGATGATTGGAGAGGGGGATCCTGGCTGCAGTGAGGGGGGGCAGGCAAGGGAGCAGCATAGCAAGGAGTAGGGGCCCTTGGGACTTGGGAACGGGCTATCCCATTGCATTAGGGAGCTGGGGTGGGGGGAGGGTTGTGTGTCCCAGGGAGATGTAGGGCCTCGTGGCAGCAGCCCCATGCCTAGTCAACCCATCCTTCCCCCCACACAGGCATTGCCAGCTCCTCACCACAGCTCTGGGCCCTGCCGGCACCCTCGTCTTTGCCTTGACTGGCTGCATCTGGTCCCAGCCCTGTCCGTGCGCTGTGGCTCTCTGCACCCCCGGCCCTGCTCCGGGAGGGCGCCTCACTGCTGGGCTTGTGTGGTGGCTCCATCCGGGCCTGGTCGGGCTCCTGGGCACTGGCCACACTGCCCCATCTCCTCCAGGGCTCAGTGTTCTGCCTGGTGCCCACCACATCCTCATCCTCAGGAATGGGGTTGTACCAGATCTCGCCCTCGCTGCCCATGGCACCCAGCTCCTGCTCTGCCCTGGTGCTGGGAGCTGACTCATCTGGGCCCAGGGCCTTCCCTGAGGACAGCACCCAGTGCCGGCTGCTGCGCTCCAGACTCTGCAGGTAGGCACCGTGGCTGGCCCCCTTCATGGCACCGGCAGCAGCCCCCAACTCTGCATAGCTGCACAGTGACTCAGCCTCTTCGTCCCTGGGGCCGTCAGGCCACAAGGGACCTTCACCGGGTCCCCCGTCCTCCTCATCCATAGCCAGCTCCCCCACGTGGGATGAGGAGGGCAGCAACCGTGGCTGCCCAGGGCTCTGGGGGCTCTCATCAGGGCTGTGCCCACCACCTTCATCCTGGGGCTCTGGGGAGGCTTTTGAACTGACGGGGCCCTTCCTGCGACAGGAGACACGTGGCTCGTCCCGGACCCCACATGAGAACCGGGCCCAGTTCTGCTTCTTGGCAACAGTGATGGCTGCTCCCTTCCGGCAGCCCCCATCAGGGTCTGGCACTGCCACAACCTCTGAACTGGGGCCTGTCTCTGGCACCAGCTCCACAGGAGAGTCCGGTGATCTCAAGGGGCGCTCTGTGAGGGGACAGGAAAAGTAAACAGGGGGTTGGTAGTGATATACTCCCAGTGCATAAGCATCTGCACTAGCCCCCAGGCACACACACCCAGTGCACACAACCATCCACAGCACATGCACTGCGCCCAGCGCAGCCAGTGCCCTCTCCTCCATCCCAGGAGCCCAGGGTCCCTCCTGAGCTAATTTACTGCTGTGCTGGAGCCTGGGGAGCTCAGCAGGCCCTGGCTGGCATGTAGCACCTCTGCACAGCTGGTTCTGGTTTGAATCAGCCTAAGCCCTGGGGCTGAAAGCAGTGTCTGGCTTGGAGCCAAGTGGCTGCACCAAGCAGGTCAGCATGGGACACTAGGGAGACATGCGGCTGTGACTACCTTGCAGCCTGGGTGCCCCAGGCCGGTGCAGCAGGAACTGGGATGACACCGCCTTCCCAGGCTTGTCCCAGGTGGGAGGCAGCTCCATTGC
>NW_005842862.1:416519-418970 GCF_000455745.1 Alligator sinensis
GCTCAACTGCCTACCCCTCACCTCCTACTTGGTACCCTTGCCCCATGGCTTGGAAAGGCTCAGCTGCTCTGGGAATCTCCATGGATGGGTTGACTTAGCTGGAGATGCACAAGGGCTCCCCACAAGGCTCTGCACACTGGGACAGGAGCAGGGATGGATGGGGGGACTGTCCCTTCCCCAGTGCATGCCCCATTCTGCACCAGCATCTCCCAACCCTGCTCCCCCAGTGACACTGAAACCTCAGGCAAGATCCATGCCATCTTACCAGAGGTGTCAACACACATGCCTGCATGGGGGTCCTGGCAGGTACCCTTCAGCCACCCCCACAAAAGTAACTGTGCCGCTGCCTTGCTAACATGGCCTTCACGTGTGTGCCAGCCCTGTGGGGGAGGAACAGGGGGCTGTACAGCATGGGCTCTACGGATGGACACATGGGCATGTGAACAGAGAGGCAGTGCTGGGGCTGGGCCACAGCCCCAGGCAGGAGGGGGAGGCAGGTGCTGTGCATTTTCCTGAACCCTGCTAGCCCAGTGCATCCTCCCAGCTCCAGGCTCCCGCTCAGCATTCGCCCAACCGCCTGTGTCCCCGGCCTCTGTGGGGCTAACAGAGGCCCATTGTGGGGCTGCGGCCAGTTGGGCTGGAGGGCAGCACGGCCCAGCAGCTCTGTGGGGAGGTCCTGCTACACACTCCCAGCACAGACAGCTGCTCAGAGCCCCTGCCAAGTTAGATTTCCTGTTGTTTACTGCCTGGATGTCAGCACTGCACTCCCGCCTCCTCGGCCCGGGACAGAGGGCCCTTTGTAGGAGGGAGCCCTGCCCCGCACTGGCCTCACCAGCCTCCCTGAGCAGCGGTGCCTCTGCGAGCCCCACAGCCACCTCACCTCGTCTTGCCTGAGGTGCCCCCATCGGGAGCCACAGGAGGAGCTCTGTGGAGCTGGGAGACAGGCACTCTCTGCCCACACGGGAGAGCCAAGCAGCAGCCCAGCTTGGAGCCTTAAGGGGCAGGGGGAGCTGGAGGGAGACATGGGCATAGGCCAGTCCCAGAGTCCAGCCCCAGCTTCACCTGGGCAGTTTCTTCCCCACCAGGAAATGATGGTCCGAAAGACCTGCGCACAGCAGGGTCTCCATGCCCAGCCCCAGCCTCTCATGGACTTGGCCCAGCACCACCTGCTCTCTGCCACCCCCCACAGCTCCCCTGTGGGCATGGGCTGGCAATCCAGTGCCCCCAGGCCAGAGAGCTCTCGGCCTGCCACAGGCTCCCAGGCCACAGCTGAAGGGCCCAAGCAGCCCAGTGCGAGCCACCTGCCCCTGCCCCACCCCACATGGAGCCTGGAGCCCCAGACAGCACCGCACTCCCATCACCCCCAGCACGGACCCAAGGTGCTCTCAGCTCACAAGCTGAAACCAGGGGAGCCCACTGCCTCCCCCAAGGGGCAGAACCAGGAAATGAGCCCTGACGCCGGCACCCAGCCAGTGCCCTGAACACGGCAGCACAGGGTGCCCCCAACGCCAGGCTGCTAGGGGCTAGCAGGGCTGCTTGAAGCGGTCACTTCTCCAGGCAGCACTCCCACCCCATCGGGCTCTCCCAGAGGCACTGTTGTGTCTCCTTCACATAGGTCCCTTCACACTTATCACTCCTGGTTCCTCCCTGGCCCAGGATCCTGGTCTCTGCCAGTCACAATGTCCCCTGGGGCTTCTCAGAGTCTGTTCTGGGACAGAGATGTGCCAGAGTCGTCCTTCCCAGCCCCTGGCCCTGCAGCACCGGCTCCCGCTGTCTGAGCTCCAGGCACGGTGCTGGGTTGGCGCATCCACCTCGCAAGCACCTTGCAGCATCCAACAGGCTCAGAGCAGGGGCCTGGCTCCTCCCCAGTGGTCTCTGGGAGGTCCGTGAACAGGGACATTTGTCCTGTTGCTCAAAGGACCTTCCCTTTGCCATGCTGGGGAGCACCACAGGCCAGGGCTGGTTCTGGTCCAACTCCCCCGAGATCCTGGACATGAGGCCCCAGCGGTGCCAGGAGCTGGGCGTATACTGAGCAGGCGCTTGCATGCAGCTGCTGGTTCTGCCTTTCCCCTGCAGAGCGAAGCCTGTCCGGCCCAGAGCTCGTGTCCAGCCAGGAACGCACCCCTGCAGCTGAGGCCCAGCCCAGCCAGCACTGCTGGACGCCGACCGCCCTTGCACCAGATGCCCTTCACCCATCCTGACCCCTGGTGCAGCGTGCCCCATCCCCGACAGCCTGGTCTCGCGGGTCCGTCACGCGTACCCAGGACGCAGCTCTCAGTCACGCCAGCCCCTGACCTCATATCCAGCAGGTCAGCCCCTGCCAGAGCCCCCCCTCTTTCTCCGCCCTGCAGCTGCAAACCCGGTGGGATTTCACCCCCTCCACCGCGGCCTCTCAGCCGCATGGTCCAGCCAGCGCGCAGGGCTGGGCCGGCTCCCGCTCCCGCGCACCAG
>NW_005842862.1:419375-428144 GCF_000455745.1 Alligator sinensis
CCGCTCCCGCTCCCGCCGGGGCTCGCTGCGGTCAGGCTTCTCCCGACCCCAGCCCGCTCGCCCGCTTCCCCGCCCGGGGACAGGCACCCACGGAGGCTGTGGGGTCTCCATCCTCGGAGGTTTCTAAGACCGGGGTGGGCAAAGCCTTGGCTGGAGTAAGGTAGTTGGCGATGGTCCTGCTTGGAGCAGGGGGTTGGACTGGATGTGACCTCCTGAAGCCCCTTCCAACCCTCGTTTTCTCCGATTGTAACCCAAATGGGGCTCCAAAGAGCATGAGGCTGAACTGCTCTCAGTGGTGGCAGATGACAGAACAAGGAGCAACGGCCTCCAGTTGCAGCCAGGGAAGTTAAGGTTAGATACCAGGAAAAACTCTCAAGAGGAGGGGAGTAAAGCATTGGAACAGGTTACTCAAAGAGGTGGTGGAGTCTCCGTCCTGGGAGGTTTTTAAGACCTGGGTAGACAAAGCCTTAGTTAGGATGATCTAGTTGGGATGGTCCTGCTTGGAACAGGGGGTTGGACTAGATGTGACCTGAGGTCCCTTCAACCCTCATTCTCTGTGCTGCTTCCGTTTGCAGCCCTAGGTTCTGCTCCTCACTGCCACCAGCACCGTCCCCGGCAAGGGCCAGCTCCTGTCTGGGCACAGGCCTTTTTAACACAAATTTAATATGGGCTTAATGCCCACAGAGCCCCCGCCTCCCCCCTCCATTATTAGGGGAGGTATTAGATATATGTCAATTCATTTCAGGGTCTTAAAAACCTCAGCTCCATGCCATCCTCAGCTCCATGGTAGCTTTGGCCCGTCTAACTGCCTCCCTACAAGCACGAGCAGAGGAGGTATATTCGTCTTTGGTGATCTCTCCCTGTTTCCACTTTTTATGTGCTCCCCTTTTGGCCCTTAGGCTGCCCTGGATTTCTGTGGTCAGCCAGGGAAGCCTCCTGGCCCCTTTCCCTCTTTTACCTCGCATGGGGATCGTCTTGCTTTGTGCCCGAAGGATCGTTTCCTTAAGGCACAGCCACCCTTCTTGGACTCCCATCACTTCAAAACTCCTACTCTGCAGTGCGTCCTTGACTAATCGCCTGAGTTCACTTAAATCAGCTTTCCTAAAGTCTAGCACTTCCACCCTACTAGTTACCTTACCCACTCGACGTCTTATGGGGAATTCTATTATTAGGTGATCACTGTCCCCCAGATGGCTACCAATCTGTAGGTCCCCTACCATGTCATCCCCCGTTGCCAATACCAGATCCAGTATGGCATTCCCCCTAGTGGGACCGTGCACCTCCTGTGTCAGGTGGAGGCCCTGTACACAGGATAGGAACCTGCGTGAACGGTAGGACTTTGCCATCTGCATCTCCCAGCAGATGTCTGGGTAGTTTAGGTCCCCCATGACTACCGCCTCTTTAGCTTTTATGGTCTCCGTGAGCTGCCTCAGGAGCCCCAAATCTAGTTCTTCCCCTTGATGTGGGAAAGAAATAGATGCTGTTTTGCTTGCCCTTAGCCATAAAGCCCTTGGAGCAAGCATGCCAGGGACAGCCAGGCATCCTGGGAAGAGCAGGAAAATCTCTGTCACTTCAGAAGCTGTTCCACAGGTGTAGGTAAAAGACCTGGGAGGTTTGTGAGACCAGAATGGGGTCATTGAAGGCTGCTCCAAGTGCCGAGCCACCAGCTATTTTAAACACTCACACAAATCACATTTGATTTATGACCAGGACCCTGGAGCTGTGCCTGTTTGTGCTGCAAGGAGCCAGATGCAGGGCTTTGGTAGCTGGGAGGCATGGATCTGGGGAGAGGGAAGCAGAGGTCATGTTCCTTTGCGCAGGGGGTGGGGGGGACACACAGCCCTCTTCCCTGGATCTCTCTAGTGCATTTAACAAACTTCTTCCTGTCTTTGCAGTAGCAGGACATTGGCAGCACCCTCATCCCGCTGCTTTACACAGGCATCTTAGGGTGTGTTTGATATTTCGGGCTTTGTGCCTGGTAGCTGTGTGGGAGAGTTGCTCACAAGACTTTTAACAAGTTAGATGGGTACTTGCCTTGGAGGGATTAGGTCAGTGATTCTTAACCAGGGAATCATGGGATCCTATTAAGGGTGTTGCACCATATTACCAGAGTTGGGTGTGCAAACACCTACCCATGCTTCACAGAATAAACCCAGGGATCTCCACAGTGTCATAAACACTCTGGTCTTCTGGGCTCTTTCGGAGTCTTTTGTAACAAAAGAATCGTTCTAGTATTTTTCTGTAATCAGAAAAAGAGTGACAGCTCAGAGCTGGCATATTCCGCGGGGGCGGGGGGAGTCTAAAATGACAGTTGAGAACCACTGGTTTAGATAAGGGCAATCCAGAATAGAGCAGGGGGTGACTTCCTGGGGGCACCGTCAGCCCTGTATCCCTCCCGCCTGCACACAGGGACTCCTGCCGTCAGCCCCTGGCACCTCCGTGAATGCAGCAGCCAGAGACCTCCAGCCATGATGTAGAGACCTCCTGTGTCAGAGAACGTTCTGGGCCTGCAGCTCCAAGGGTTAATTCCCCTGTGAGCACAAGAACTGCCATTTACTGGCTCAGACCATGGGTTCATCTAGCCTTACATCCTGTGCCACACTGGGACAGAAAGCAGATGCTGAAAGGAGAGTGAACCGGCTCTGACCAGGATTTTTCCACTGATCCTCTCTCACTTGCAGCCTCCAGTATCTAAGGTCTGGGAAGTTCTGATTCAGAGGCTGTGCCCCTCACTCCCATGCTCAATGGCTCCTGATGCCCCTTTCCTCCAAGCATGTGCCCCGTCCCTTTGTGAATCTGGCTGAACTCTCAGATTCCACCACATCTGGTAGCAACGAGTTCCACCCTTTAATGACAAGCTGCATAAAAAAGAAGAGCCCTGCAGTGCAGAAATGCCTCTCTCTGCCCTGCGCTCTCACCTCCTGCTCCTGTTCCCATGCTAGGCCCTGCCCTTCAAAATGTCCCACCGTCACCTTGTTCTTTCATCCTCCAGGTGTCCCCTGAAATCCCAGGATGCCAGTAACTGTCAGGCTGTTCCCTGCCATGGCCCTCTTTGGCGGCTGGTGAGTGGTGACCTCCCCTGCCCCCACCTGTATCTGTCTCAGGTTCACCTTGGGTGGGGACCATCACGTGCACTTGTGCGCCCGTGTCTGTGTGTGTGTACTCACATGCATATGTGTGGGCGTGCAGCACTGGACACCAGAGCCCCATTCCCAGTTGGCCCTTGGCCCATAATGGGGATTAAACCATGCTGCCCCAGATCTGAGCAAGGACATGATGGCAGACAAGAGTGCAGCTCCCCATGCAACCTGCTTTGAGCAGCACCTTGGCCTCCAACTGGCAGTCCTGGGAGGCAGGGGGGGCATAATGCTAGCTACACCTCTCACCTGCAAGCCTCTGGCTACAGGAGTTGGCCTGGCTGAGCCCCACCAACTGGTGGATGCCTGGCCAGGGCTGCATGCTGGGCATTGAGGGAGCTCTGGCAGGGATGGCCTGGTCAGCACTGCTCCCATTATCCCTCCCACTGATGCTCTCACCAGAGGACCATGCCTGGAGGGTCTGCTGTGACCTGTTTGCCATGAATCCATGGACAGGAACAGTGAAACCATCCTCCCTGAGCTCATCCAAGGCCAGGCCAGGATCAGAGCTGGCGATGGTGTCCACAGTGACCCTGCGTCTGCTGGGAGCAGCTCTATTGAGCCCCGCCAGCCCCGTCTGTTCCCCCCGCTCCCACTGCTCCTGCTCCTGTTGTCATTCTGGCATCCAAGGCCCCCTCAAGGGCTGCTCCCTGCAGATGGACTCTGACTCCTGGGGCCTGAGCATGACTGCCCCACCAGCCTGAACCCTCTGATGGAGGCAGGGCTGGCGTTCAATGCCCCACTTGGAGGTTGGTCGGCAGCAAATGTTGTCAGGGCAGAGCCTGCGACATGGGCAAGTGCACTCGCTGCCTGGCTGGGTCCACTCACCCTCTCTTTACCCTGCACTACTGCCCTGAAGCACATAGCAGTGTAGGCAGGAGGGACAGCCCCTTGCAGCACTGTGGAGCCACACAGGGATTTGAATCCAGGGCTGCTCCACCTGTGCACTTCTCCCTGCTCTTTGGGGGACACGGCCCTGAAACCCAGAGGAGATCCCAGACCTCAGCCCTGCAGTGCAGAAGGACTTCAAGAAGAGAGACTGAGAGCCTCTCTCTCCCCACCCCGAGTCCCCTGTGCCCTGGGAACCAGGCACCCAGAAAGGGAGGAGGAGAAGGGGGCTTGAGGGTTCAACCATGGGCTCCCAGTCCTGTGGGAAGGCTCTCACTGCCAAGCCCATCCTAGGTTCACACAGAACCGAACAGATCTGGGCATGCTCCTGTCCAAAACTGGGCCCTGACCATGGCATGGAGGGAGCCTCATCTGGGCCTTGTGGTTCATGTGCAGGGGGTGGGCTCAGGAGCTGCCTATGCCCCCAGGAGGAGCCGGGGATTTCAGGCAGTAGCTGGTCAGCAGCACAGAGGAAACTGGAAGTGCCAGCAGCTGGAGCTGGGCATCTGCAGAGAGAGACCTGTGCAGAGGGCTTGTGAGGATGTGACCACAGCTCTCCTCTGTGCACTGGGGTAGCAGTCCACCCATTCCTCTGGGTGCTGGGAGGAGAAATCCATCGGGAATGGAGCATGGTTATGGACCTGAGGCAGGGCAAGATCTGGCTAAAGCCAGGCGGAGCAGGGCAGAGCCCCTGGTCTGTGTCCAGGGGCACAATGGGTCGTGCCAGGCCAGTTCTCAGCCAGATAAGTCTCTGAGGTTTTGCACCAGCTGGGCTGCGTTTGCCATCAGGAAGCCACCCTGGCCATCTGAAGCACTTGTGTACATGGACAGAGAAACCCCCCTCATACCAGTACCATGCATTGGGAACACTGGAGCCCAGAGACAACACAGCAGGGGCCTGGAGCCAGCATTTATTCCCCCAGCACAAGAACAGTCCCTGTCCACACAGAGCGACCATAGCCAAAGGGGACAAGGAACAGAGCCAGCAATGCCAGGTAGGCAGCTTGGACCCCAAAGGACCTCACTCACCCTCTGCTCTCACCAGCTTCCAGACTTGGTCTCTTCCTGCTGCAGGGTGAAAGCAGGAGCAGGTCTGGGCCTGACTGGGAGTGTGGGCAGCAGGCTCCCCAAGGGACCCAGCCTATGCTAGCTGGGGAGTTTCACTGGCATTGCTTTTAGGGGAGTGATCTGAGGACATCTGGGGAAGGGACTGGCGGTAGGCAGCAAGAGGAGGACTCTATGAGCTCATCAGACTGTGGCGGGGGCTTGTGACTGCCAGAAACACCCAATAAGAGCAGGGCAGAACCAGGTTAGATCAGCTGCTGTGATGCCCTGGCCTTACCCCAGCTGCAGCCAGAGGGACCAAAGCAGGGGCTGGAGCCTAGCCTCAAGCCCCAGAGTAGAGACCCAAACCTGGCACCCACCCCACAGACCCCTGCCTGTCACTATGCCAGGTGCCACTCAGCCTAATGCCAAATGCTGCATCACTCAAAGCTGGAGGAGCTGAGGGCAGCACCATCTATCCAGCAGGCCTGGGCATGGCTGCTGGCTGGGCAACCCCAGGGCTTCAGGTGCCTCCATGTTGGTCCCAGTCCATCGCCCTAAGTTGCAGTGGGGGCTGTGGCAATGGCAAGGGGAGCAGTGTAGCATGTGCTGAGGGAGTGAGGTCTTGGAAGGGCTCAGACTGGTCCCTCACACACCCAGTGGTGTAGCTCCGCGCAGGGGCGATCATTCCAGTGCCCGTTTGGCAGCACCAAGGCACAGTGCTCACCGGCCCTGCTGCTGGGCTCCCTGGCCTGCCAGTAGCTGCAAAGCAAACCGGGGGGGCAGGTCAGAGCAGAGACAGTGGCCAACAGCTCCTGCCTCCCACCCTCCTGTGGGATGCACCCCCAGCTGCTCAGGGGCGTAGCTCCCTACACAGGCAGCTGGGGGCATTGCAAACTCCCCACTGCCCACTTGGAGCTCAGACCAGAGCTGCTTCCCGGCAAGGAGCATCAACAGGGCTGAGGGAAGACAGGGGCTAGAGGTCATGGCTGGGGGTGCCAGCAGGGCTGGGGATCACAGGGGCAGCTGGCTGGGAGGAGGCCATGGGTGGGGAGTGGGAGGCACTAGCAGGGCTGTGCAGGGAGCCCAGGGCAGGTGTGGAGATAGGGGCTGTGGAGGGGGCAGGGGGCACCAGCAGGGCCATGCTGGGAGCCCAGGAGCTGCAGTTAGAAGTGAGGGGTGCCCCACCACACTGCAGCTCCTACCCACACATAACCCCCTCTCAGGTCCAGGCCTGGCTGAGGTGTCACCTACCTGATGCCAGGGGTAAGGAGGGTCCCATTTGCCCAGCTCCAGGCTCCCTTGAGCACCTGATTTGTGATGCCCACCCAAGCAGATGGTGCCTTCAGGGTTTCCCTGATGTATTTCTAGAGGCAGAGATGGAGGCATCACCTGGGTGACGGTCCCTGCCCCTGCTCACTCCACCCCAGAGGCAGGGGCTCAGCTGGCCCCAATAATGGCACAAGGCCCATGTCCAGCTCCAACCTGGCAGGGAGCAGCAGGGCAGCACCCAGCTGATGCCCCAGCCCCAGCTCACCTGCTCCGCGGGGCTGTCCATGGTGAGAAGTTGGGCACCCTGAGCAGCGCAGGAAGTGTTGGCCATATCCCAGGCACTAAGGGATGTGGAGTAAAAATAGCATCTGTCCTGGAAGAAGGCCCAGCCCAGGCGGCAGGGAGTGCACACTACAGGGGTGGGGGGATCAAGCCAATGTGAGGCACTGGGCACCCCAGCGGAGAGCCAAGACACCTGGGTTTCACCCTGGTGCCTGTTCCCCAGCAGGGCTCCACCCCCAGAGGACAACACAGGGCATCCTGGGACCTCAATAGTGAGAGCTGACCCAGCTCACAGCCCAACCTGCCACATTTCACCCAGCCATGCTCTGTCCCTGGGCCCCCAGGGGTACCCACAAGGCCATGATGGCTCTGGAATGCCCATGCTTAACTGTGGGGAAGCCATCTCAGGCAGCTCCCACATGTCCCCTCCAGGCACCTCAGCAGGCCCAGAAACGAGGGCATCACACTTCAGCAGCTCCCAGCCCCATGGAGATGAGAGGGCAGGGACTGATAGAAAGCAGTCACATAAGGGCAACAACAAGCCAGAGCCCCCTCCCTGCCCCACCTCACCCCCCAGACCAAAAGAGATCCCACATATAGCCCCTGAATTCATCCATGGACAGGCCCCTCCAGACAAACCTACCCACCATTAAGCTTCAGGGTGAATATGCCCTTGAGTTAAAAGAGGAGCAGCTCCCCACTTTCAGCTCCTGCCTGCAGCTCTCTGCAGACTCAGGCAGCCTTGGAGATAGGTCATGACTTCAAACACAGGGCACCGGCTCACAGGCCCTGACTGTCATATACAGGGGAGCCCAGGCATCCAGGCCTACCAGCTGCCCACAGCAGAGTCCTGGGGCCTGCCCAGTCCCAGACAGCCTGTCTGGGGCCCAGCACAGGCTGTGGATGGCACTGCTGTGGCTTGGGGCTGGCTGGACATGGCAGGTGCTTGGAACTCACCATCACAAGCACGAGAACAGAGGTCCCGGTGGCTGTCATAGACCACCCAGCGGCTCCACTCCTTGTTGCCGGTGTAGAGCATCACCACAGAGCGGATGCTGTTTCCGTAGTTGAAGTACAGGGGCGGCGTCACCCCGGCCAGGCCCAGCAGTCCGCCCTCCCCACACACCCAGTGCTGCTGTGGGCGCTGGGCATCACAAGGCTCCAGGCGCACGGCTCGCTGGCTGGCGCTCTGTGCCACACCCACACAGCGCCCACTGCCCACGTGCAGCAGCCGGCCTCCCAGCACCCACCGGAAGAGCTTGGTGGGGCTGGGTGGGTGGCAGGTGGCAGCTGTCAGGGACTCCCCAGCCTCCACCTCCACACACAGCTGGTGGTTCTTGTTGTAGATCATGAAGGGGCTGGAGGCTGAGGACAAAGGGGTAGAAAGGGCTCAATGCTGGGAGCACCATTGAGGCAGTGTCCAAGCCCCAGGGAGAGCCAGGCAAGGACCAGGGAGCATCTTCCTAACTGGGCAAAGGCAGGTTCTACCTGAGTTGTGCAGGAGCCGGCACTGGGTTGGGGATGGGACAGGAGCCAGGGGAAGGAGCCCTGCTGTGCCTGCAAGGGGCTAGGTGGGCACTGGCTGGGTCACTCACCTGTCTCCAGGAGCTGCTGGTCCTGCATCTGTGCCTGCTCCACGGTGCCCTTCATTGCTGTGTCTGCAGAGGGGAGATACCATGAGATGGCTGTCAGTCCAGTTGGTTTTACTTACCTGACAGGGGAGGTTGTCTTTTCAGCCTTGAGTAACTCAGTGTAGCTAGAGGATGAAGCTAGAGGTGCCCTCTGCACAGCAGGCAGGCTGATGATGCCTGCAAGAATCTATAAATGCCTCCAAATGTGAGGTTCTCAGCTACACAGTTTATGTTGGTTGGGGATGTCTCTCAGGCTTTCCCTCTAGCTTTCCCTTTTGGCTGGGGGAAAGCAAAACTAGGGGGCATCTGAACTCCAAAGCTTGGGGCTTGCAGGTTGGATGTCTGGGAGGTGGGATACTTGCTGGTGGTAGTGCCACACAGACTTGAGCTCTGCTCAGTCAACAGAATTTGGGTTTGATTTGCCTGATTTGGCTTAAGACACAAAATTTCAAAACAAAAAAAGAGACAGGCTGCCGGGTCACTGCCTCCTAGGCATGCTGCAAGCAGGTGAGGAA
>NW_005842862.1:428154-429838 GCF_000455745.1 Alligator sinensis
TGGGATTCCTGGGTTCTACCCCTGCTCTGGCAGGGAGAGCTGGGGGAAGCAGGTCAGGATGCCTGGGTCTCCCTCTGGGCTCTGGCACTGCTGTGCTGTAGGACCATGGTGCGTCCTGACTGGCCTCTTCCCTTGCTGCTGGAAAGCTCTGGGGAGCAGGAACTCCAGGCCCCATTTCACCTTAACTCTGCCCCCTCCCCACTATGCACATGGCTGAGAGGTACTCTGTAGCACCTTTGGCCAGCCCAGCCCATCCACCCCCAGGCACTGGGCACAGACAGGCCCTGAGTCCCTGCAACAGGCAACCCCCATCCTGACTTCACTCTCACAAGCAGCACCCAAGACAGGCCTCTCACTGGGAGGTGACAGGAGCTGGGCAGCCCAGGCCAGGGAGTATTGGATAGGACTGTGCTCCACTGCAAAGGAACGAGGGAGGGCTCTTCATCCAACCTAGTTATGAAAGGAGATTAAAGCAGCTGGGATACATTTATGGAGGAGACACAGAAAGGGTGACTCTGGCACTCCAGTCAGAGAGTGATAAGTGCTGTTGCACTTGTTGTCCCCAACTTGCAGAGTGGAATGGAGGGTGTTTTGTTTTTCCTAGGCAAAGGGGGGGTAAGGAGAATTTCCCCCTCCTGTTACTACAGCTGTAGGAGATGGGGATCTTACTTGTCTCACTCAGCAGCACTGGGTGTTGGCTGCAGCTGGGGATGGGGATGGTGACTGGGCTGGAAGGAGTTTTCCCCCTAGTCCCATCAGCATGGACTGTGGAAGGTTTTGCCTCCCTCTGTGGCAGAGGGGCATGGCCTCTGGCTGGGACCCCTCAGTGTGGATCTCTCCAATGCTGCCACCCCCACTTCCATCCTCACAGCAGCAGAGAACTGGCAGGGCCTTTGTGCCCTGGCCTTAGTGGCGTGAGTCCCAGGGTGTGTTTGATGCTTCATAGTTTCATAGTAGTTTGGGGTCAGAAGGAACATAAATAGATCATCTAGTCTAACCCCCCACCACTGGCTGGAGCACATGCTGGGATCACATGACCCCAGACAGGTGTTCATCCAACCTCTTTTTGAATTTACCCAAGGTAGGAGCAAGGACCACTTCCCTAGGAAGTTGGTTCCAGATCCTAGCCACCCTAACAGTGAAATAGTGCCTCCTAATCTCTAACCTGAACCTATTCTCCAGCAGCTTCTGGCCATTGTTTCTTGTCACCCTAGGTGGTGCTGGGGGGAATAGGGCCCTTCCTATTTGCTGCTGATCTCCCCTAATGAATTTGTAGGCAGCCATCAAATCCCCCCTCAGCCTCCTCTTGCTGAGGCTGAACAAGTTCAGGTCCCTCAGCCTTTCCTCATAGGGCCTGGCATGTTGCCCTCCAACCAAGCGGGTGGCCCTCTGAACCCTCTCAAGGCAGGCCACATCCTTCTTAAAGTGCAGTGCCCAGAACTGGACGCAGTACTTCAATTGAGGCCGGACCAATGTCACGTAGAGGGGGAGTATCACCTCTCTGGACCGGCTTGAGATGCATCTTTGGATGCATGACAAGGTATGGCTGGCCTTGCTGGCTGCGGTCTGGCATTGGCGGCTCATGTTCATCTTGGAGTCAATAATGACTCCAAGATCCCTTTCCGCCTCTGTGCTTTCAAGAAGGGAACTCCCTAGCCTGTATGTATGCTGTGGATTCCTTCTC
>NW_005842862.1:430050-434912 GCF_000455745.1 Alligator sinensis
TGACCCATCCAACTGTGTAGGCATCAATGCCACAGTCGCTCGATTTATTAATGAGAATGGGGTGAGAGACAGTGTCAAAGGCCTTCTTAAAATCCAGAAAGACTATGTCCACGGCAACACCATCATCCAGGGATTTAGTTACCTGGTCACAAAAGGCCATCAGGTTGGTCTGGTAGGACCTGCCTTTGATGAACCCATGTTGATTTCCCCTGGGCATGATCTCCCCTGCTGGCCCCTCACAGATGTGGTCCTTGATAATTTTTTCAAGGATTCTCCCCAAAACTGACGTGAGGCTTATGGGCCTATAGTTTCCTGGGTCCTCCTTTCTCCCTTTCTTATAAATGGGGACCACATTAGCTAGTTTCCAATCTCCGGGCACCTGGCACATGGACCACGATCGCTCGTACAGCCAGGCCAAGGGCACAGCAATGACCCCCGCCAGCTCTCTCAACACCCGTGGGTGGAGGGCATCAGGGCCCGCAGATTTAAAAACATCCAGCCCTTCCAGAAGATCCCTAACTATTTCTGCACAGACCCGATGCTTGGGGTACTGGGCCTAGCAGCCATCCATGAGGCTCATTCCCAAAGAGTTTGAGAGCAGGGTAGACAGGCATTTGGCTGGGCTGGAGCAGGGGCTGGATTAGCTGTGGCCTCCTGAGGGCCCTGCCAACCCAGCTCTGCTCTAGTTCTATCAGGAGACCCACCAGCTTCCCTGGCCAGTCCCCATGGCTGACCCCAGGCCAACAGGAGACACATGAGGCAGGGTGGGGTGCCAGGGGGACAGAGGAGGGGCCCTGGCAGGTGTTTGCGGGCATCGCAGCAAGGGGCAAGTACTTACAGCGTGTGACTCCAAGCGTGAGGAGCAACAGGTTCAGAAGCAGAGAAAGCCCCAGGAGTGCACCGCCCAGCAGGAGCCACCATGGCCCCCACACTGCAGGGACAGAAAGCCACACGCTGAGAGGTGCTCTGGGGCCTGACAGCCAAGGCGCCCCCCAGCTCCCCTCAGAAGGGACAGTCAGCCTGCACCAGAGCCCAGGACCCAGGAGTCCGGACCCCAGCTCCTGCTTTCACCACCCCTACCCGCTGCAAGAGAGGCAGAACCCAGGAGTTCTAGCTCCAGCCCCCTCCCGAAACCCCAAACCCCAAAATGCTCCCAGAGCTGAGGAAGAACCCAGGCACCCGCCCTCTCACACCCACCTGCCTTCCCCTATGGGCTCTCAGAAACAAGAATCACAACCAGCACATTTGAGCCCTGCCCCAGCCTTCCCTGCCACCCTGCCCCACCACGCCTGGTACCTGGTGCAGGAGCAGCCCCCTGCTCTGTTTGCTTCCTTCCAAGCAAAATGGGCGGGTCACAGGCCTCGTACTCGTTTTCCTCAACCGCAAATGACTCCCTGCAGGCTGGGCAGCATTAGGTGGGTGAGAGCCTGCACCCACCCCACCCTGCATGCAGGGGCATGGAGCCCCAGCCCCTGCCTCCCTGGGGGTGTCACCCATCTCCCTGGCATAGCCACGGCCCAGCCTCTGTGTACTCTCCCTGGCCTGGGGCAGCCTGGGGGGGTGCCACAGCATCTTAAAATTGGCCCAGATCCCCTAGGGTGGGTCCAGGCAGCCGGCACGGGGCCAGTTCTCCCTGGGTCACAACTGTTCAGGTCACAGCCCAGCTCCAACCCAGCCCTGCAGCCTTTCCTTAGCACCAGCAGTGACACTGCCAGAAGCCCAGGCACCACTGAGATTCCCCATGAAGCAGGTTGTCTGGAGACCCTTGGACAGCACAGACTGCTGGTTCCTGTGCCAGG
This sequence comes from Alligator sinensis, assembly GCF_000455745.1. Lineage (NCBI taxonomy): Eukaryota > Metazoa > Chordata > Crocodylia > Alligatoridae > Alligator > Alligator sinensis. The sequence continues at coordinate 431,850 of NW_005842862.1, forward strand.
GACCGACCTCGAAACTAAACGTCTGCCATGGGACACAGCCCCGACCTTGCCCCATCACAGCTACTGCACTCTGCATGGGGGGCACCCCCTGCTGGACCCCTACTCTGCCCCTGCAGCACAACACCCTCTGCTGGACACCCTATCTGCCCCCTGCAGCACAGCATCCCCTACTGGACCCGTCCTGCCTCCCACAGCACAGCACCACCTGCCCCGCACAGCACAGTGCCCCTGCTGGACCCCCTCCCTGCTCCTCCCCCCTCCCAGCACAGTGCCCCCTGCCGGACCTCCACACTGCCCCCCACAGCACAGCACAGCACAGCACAGCAGCCCCTGCTGAGCCCCTTCTACCCCCCCAAGACAGCGCTCCCTTCTGGATCCCTGCTCCCCCCCGCTACAGCACAGCACCCCCTGCTGCCACTGCAGCATTCAGGTTTTCCCGCAAGGCCTCTGGGGCAGGTGCTGAGCAGAGCTGGGGCTGCACCAGCCAGGGCTCCTGCTTCATACCCAACTTGCCGCTCTGCTCGAAGCCCCGTGGCTCCTCCTGCTGCTTCTCAACAGCATCAACATTGCCATACATCCCCTCCATGCTTGGTCCTGCTGCTAGTCAGCCCCGCACACACCCGGCCCTGCCACTCCCACTGTGCTCTTGTCTCTGCTCAGCAGCTGATAAGGCCCCCATCCAGGAAGGGGCTACTCCCAAAAAAGGCAAGTCCCTGCATCGGAACCCAGTGGGGCCCCAGGGTTCCTGCCACACAGGGCTGCAGCCACGGAAACATGTTCACTGCCTCGCTCCAAACCGCAGGGCATTGGGGGGGAGCAGCCAGGGTCAAGTCCAAACCCCATGTCCTCACCTGCTAGCAGAGGTGCAGGGCTCTGCCTTGGGCCCAGGGGATGGGGCAGTCTCTCCCCATCGTGATCAATGACCTGCAGAGTTAGCAAAGCCTCCAGAGCTTCATGTCCAAGTCTGCAAGGCACAGGCATGGCAGGGTAGTGGCAGTGACTCCCGGGAGAAGTGGGTAACAAGCCCACCAGGATAGCCATGGTTCCCCTACAGGGAGAGGGCTGGGATCAGCCCCAGTGCTCTGGGCTTCCTCCAGCCATGTGGCAGGCCCGTGCCACACGACTGCCGAGGAGGGGATAGGGATGCAAAGCACATGGCTCTGCCTAGCAGGTGCCAGGCCCTTTGGGATCGACCCATCTGGCATCTGCTGCTGGACACCTGGCACAGCTTTGTGGGCCTGGTGTGGCTCTTGCCCCAAGGCCTGTGACTCAACCCCCAGCTGTGTGGGGCAGCACTGGTCACCCCACAGGCCAGATGGTTCTCACGCCCCAGGGCTACAGATGGTCCCTGTGGCCAGCATGGCAGATATGGGGTTCAGGGCAGCATGGAAAGGAGCCTGGGTGATAAGCCAGGACCACAGCTTCCCAGACAGCATCCCCAGCCCACTCCCCATGCAGCCATGGGGCACAGACCACAGAGGCCTTGACCTCAACAACAGGGTGGGGACAGGGCTGCCCAGGGTGCCCCACTGGGGTCTGGCGGAGTTTGCTGTGTCAGGGTATGTGCAGGAAGCATCCACCAACTATCACTGCCTGCTGCTCCCACTGCTCTATCAGCTCCCAGAAGTGGAAGCAGCTGCACCCAGCTCACATCCTGCCCCTTATCTCAACCAGCTGCACAGCCTGGCCTGGGGACGCGGTGGGAGGCAGCGGCTGGCACTTGGGAAAGGTTGGAGACAGCATGCATCCCCAACCATGAGGGAGAAGGATAGTCCAGCTCTCTGCCTTGGGCACCAGCCAGAGGCTCAGACGCAGCCAGGCCCTTCATGTGGAGGGCAGACCCAGCCCTGTGAAGAGGTCAGTCAGGGGTTGAACCCCCATGCCACCAGCTCCCAGGGTTTCTGTGCTCCCTTCTGCTCAATAAGTAAGGCCTGAAGGTCATTCCCCTTCTTGCTTTGTCCCAGAGCACCAGCGTCCCCTCCTAGTCATCGATTCATAGGTTCATAGATAGTTAGGGGCTGGAAGGGACCTCAGAAGATCATTGGGTCCAGCCCCCTGCACTAGACAGGAAAGACAACTGGGGTCAGGTGACCCCAGCGAGGTGACCACCCAGTCTCCTCTTAAAGATTTCCAGGGTAGGCGACTGCACCACCTCTGGAGGGAGCTTATTCCACAGTCTGGACACCCTAGTTGTGAAGTAGCTTTCCTAATGTTGAGCCTGAAACGGTCTTTCAGGAGTTTGTAACCATTACTCCTGGTTTTCCCCAAGGGTGCCCTGGTGAGCAGTTGTTCACCGAGCCCTTGATGTACTCCCCTAGTGTAGCAGTAAGCTGCTACCAAGTCCCCCCGTCTTCTCTTTCTCAGGCTGAAGAGTCCCAGGTCCCTCAGCCTTTCCTCGTATGGCTTGCCGTGCAAGTCTCTGATCATACGGGTGGGTCTTCTCTGGACTCTCTCAAGCTTTACCACGTCCTCGTTGAAGTGCAGCACCCAGAACTGGACGCAGTACTCCAGCTGCAGTCTCACCAGTGCTGAGTAGGAGAATCACTTCCTTGGTTTTGCTGGAGATGCATCGACTGACGCGTGCCAGAGTATTGTTGGGCCTCCTGGCTACAGCATTGCACTGCTGGCTCATCTTCATACTGCGGTCAACTATTACCCTCAGGTCCCTTTCATTCGTAGTACTGGTCAGGTTGGTGTTGCCAAGCCTGTAGGTGTGCAGGGGGGTTCGTCCCCAGGTGGAGCACTTTACATTTCTGGACGGTGAGAAATGTAAAGTGCATCATGTGCATGGAGCCCCCTCACATCTGCCTCTGGGAAATGAGGCAAGGGCAGACCAGAGTCTTCCCTGCCCATTAGGTGGGTCTCCAGCTGGGCCCAGGCAGGGGTCAGGGGGCCCTGGGTGAGCCCTATCAGTCGCAAAGACAGGTTGTGTAACCTAGGCCCAGCCCCTGGCCAGCTCCACCTACTCGTGGGCTCCGTGCGGTGCCAGCTCCAGGGTGGGCAGAGCTCCTTGCCCAGACGGCTGCCAGCAGCGGAGAAGGGGCTTCCCCGGGGCGCCACAGA
>NW_005842862.1:435423-446185 GCF_000455745.1 Alligator sinensis
GGCTCCGTGACCGTCCCGCCAGCAGGCCCCGCTGCCCCGCGGATGGAGCCGGAGGAAGACCCGCAGGCCCAAGGGCGTGAGGAGGGGGAGAGCTGGGCAGGCCGCCCCGCCGGTGAGTGGACACAGCCGGCTGACACGAGGTAGTGGGGCTGCTCTCAGCTACGGTAGGAGCCCGGTGCCCCCCACCCCACGGCCTCCTCCCCCGGACCACGAAGGCGGCACCTGTCCCTCCCAGGAAGGCTCCCATCCCCATGGCCTCTGGGCTGTGCCCCTCGAGTCAGGCGCCTGGGCATCCGGGGAGATGAGCTGCTCCTCTCCCACAGGAAAACCAGGCCGTGCTTCCAGCTGGGAGCAGGCAAGAGCAGCTTGCCAAGGCGACCCAGCTCTGTAGGGCCCTAGGAATAGCCCCTGGTAGGGGGAGAGGGGGAGCTGTGCGGGTACCTGTGCTGCCAGGTGGGGCTCACCTGGGCTCCCTTCTCCTTGCAGGCATGGTGCTGGAGAGCGTGGCAGGGCAAGAGGATGCAGCAGTGGTGCCACAGGACATGGGCAAGCGCCCCTTCAAGTGTGTGACGTGCGGGAAGAGCTTCGGGGAGAGCGCAACACTGACACGGCACCAGCTGCTGCACGCAGCCGAGCGCCCCTACCAGTGTGACACCTGTGGCCGGGGCTTCTGTGACCGTGCAGCTCTGGCCACGCACCGGCGTAGCCACACGGGCGAGCGCCCCTTTCCCTGCCCGGCCTGTGGCAAGGCCTTTGCAGGCAGCTCAGCCCTGCTGGTGCATCAGCGTGTACACTCAGGCGAGCGCCCCTATCGCTGCGGGGACTGCGGGCAGGGCTTCCGGCAGAGCGCCCACCTGGTCCAGCACCAGCAGGGCACCCACAGTGCTGGTGCCCGCCCCCACACCTGTCCCCAGTGCCCCAAGAGCTTTGGGTTGCGCTCCACATTGCAGCGCCACCTGCTCACCCATGGAGCCGAGCGACCCTATGCCTGCCCACAGTGTGGCCGTGGCTTCCGGCAGCGTGCCCACCTCCGGCGGCACCAAGCCACACACACAGGCCAGCGCCCCTTCGCCTGCCTGGCCTGCGGCAAAACCTTCGCCCTGCACGCAACACTGCTGCGACACCAGAGGGTGCATACTGGCGAGCGCCCCTACCGCTGCGGGGACTGTGGGCGCGGCTACACGCAGGGTGCCTACCTGCGGCAGCACCAGCGCAGTGCCCATGGTGCCAGCCCCGGTGCCCGCCCCCATGCCTGCCCCGACTGTGGCCGTGCTTTTGCAGATCGTGCCAACCTGCTGCGGCACCGGCAGGGTCACACAGGCACCCGCCCTCACGCCTGTCTGCAGTGTGGGCGCTGCTTCACTCAGCGGGCGCACTTGCGGGCCCACGGGCGCACACACAGTGGGGAGAAGCCCCACATGTGCCTGCAGTGCGGTCGCAGCTTTGGGCACCGGGCAGCACTGGTTGCCCATGGGCGCACGCACAGCGGGGAGAGGCCCCACGTATGCCCGCAGTGCGGCTGTGGCTTTGCCCAGCGGGCCAGCCTGGTGGAGCACCGACGGAGGCACACAGGTGAGAAGCCACACGCCTGCCCTCAGTGCGAGCGCCGCTTCAGCCATCGCTCAGCCCTGCTACGGCACTGCCGCGCCCATGCTGGCGACCGCCCCTTCCACTGTGGCCAGTGTGGGCGTCGCTACAGCCGCAGCTCCAACCTTATCCTGCACCAGCGTGTCCATGCTGCTGAATGACACCACCCCACTCCTGTAGACCAGGCCCCGGGCATGGCTGGGCTCACCCAGGTGCCCTTTCTCTGCTTCATGGGATGCAGGGGACAGGGTCCTGTCCTGAACATGATGACAAGTCATGTACATTCCCAATGCCTGGGGGGTGAGTCCTGGGCTTTCCCCCTCCCACCCCACAGCCACTGCTGGACCCTGGGAGGGAGGAGGGGGCTTGTGTGCCCTCAGGTGCCTGGGCTGTGGGTTCTGGGCATGCTCAGCACCCAGCTCCTGCCAGCCTCATGGAGACCCACAGCCCAGGAGGCTCCTCTAGTGAATACTCCCAACATGTAGGAGACTCAAGTCCATGCTCCACCACTCTATTCCTGTGCCTGGGGGTCTTGAGGCCATATTCCCCTGACCTAGGAACCCTCCCTGCCCTTGCCTTTACTTCCCCCCCGCCCCCCACATTAGTACTGGGCCCCTGCACAGGACAGGGCTTGGCCAGAGAGAAAGCAGCAGAGAGGGGATTCTGGCAGGGGCCTGGGTCACGTTTTGGGTCAGAGCCTTGAGCACTAGGCTGCAGCCCCTACACCAGGGATGGGCAATTATTTCAGGCAGAGGGCCGCTTACTGAGTTTTGGCAAGCCATTGAGGGCCACATGACAGGCAGCCAGGGAAGATAAATATTAATTTTCTAAATTTTTTAGGGGCCCCACAGGCCAGACAGAACGGCCTGGCAGGCCACATTTTGCCCACCCCTGCCCTACCCATTCATTCTCATCATTCGCCGCAGCATGAATGCCTCTGGGCAGCTGTAAAGCAGAAAAGGCCCTGCCCCATGCATTCCAGCCCCACACCGTCATTTTGACTACCCCCTAGCAGGGGAGACTGTGAACCCACTCTTCACCCCATGAGACAGCACCAGGGCAGCGATGTGCCCTACACAGGGGTATTGCTTTGTTTCTGGCTCCTGCCAGGGCAAAGGTAGAGGCTGGGATCCAAGCAGCTGAGAGGCCATGGCAGAGGTGGCTCTTGGCTGGCACAGGCACACACCCACGTCTATTGCCTTGGTTCTTGCTGGTGCTCGGGCTCCAGTGCTCCTCTTCAGCAGGGGGGACAAGGTAGGGGAGTTCTTTACTCTGGGCACAGGCCTCTGTCTGGGTGACACCCCCAGCTGCTGTGCAGGGGAGGTGGCCTGTCCTGGGGCCCCAGCTCAGGGCGCAGGGGTCCTACCAGTGCCAGGTGACCTTGGGGTGCCACAATTCTGCTTGGTGGGGAATGGGGTCACTGAAAGTGTGTGGGGAGGGGGGGTGCAGGGAACTGGGTTTTAAATTAATTTTCTACCAGGGCTTGTTACAGAGCAAGAATAAATGTCTCAAATTCCTCCCAGGCCCCGAGTCATCTATGCTGCAGGCACAACCTGGACCCTCCTACCTACTGGAGGAGCCCAGGCTCCTCTGTGCTGGAGGGTGGCCAGGAAGCAGGGGCGGGGAGATGTTCCCATTCTCTAGGGTCAGTATGAATCACCTCAGTGCTAGTGACAATACTGGGCTCTCGTGTGGATCCATAAGTGGGACTGCCCTCCCTGTGCCTCTCCCCAGGCAGCACAGCTGCAGGCAGGCTGCAGGATCCAGTGAGTGGGGCAGGAGCAGCCCTGCAGTTACCCAGTAATGCCAATTCTCCTGAAAAGATCACAAGACCTGATTTCCGAGTTAAATTAACTCCGACTCATGATCTACATCTATGAACTCCGACTCGTGATCTCCTGATAGATCAAATCCTGGGATTTTTTTCTTCTGGTGCATGTAGAGAGCACCAAGCTGATAAGTCTGTGGAAGAGAAGGGGCTGGGGGGTGCAGACTGAGGTTCCATGGTGAGGGAGGGAGGGTCGCAGGGTCTGAGGTGAATGGAGCCCTGGGGCCAGGGGAGGCATGGGGGCACATGTCCCCTGAATTTGTGTGCAGGGCAGTGGTGGGCTGCCTACTGTGGGCTGGAGCTCTGCTCCTTTTGCCCTGGGAACTGTGCACATGCACTTCAAAAATAGCATTTCATGATTTACATTCCAAATCTCTTGGTTTTTAAGTTTGTCTCATGATTTTTGACACGGTGGGGTTGGCAATACTGCTCACCCAGGGCAGGAGAATGGTCATAGTCCCAAGGGAGGGTGCTACTTACAACTGGAAACAGGCCTTTGCTACCCCCTGTGAAGGACAAGTGTTCCTGCCCCATGTTCTGCTAGCTGGGAAGGGGCCTCCAGAGGTCACATCTAATCCAAGCCCCTGCCTGGGGCAGGATCAGCCCTGACCAAGCCAGCCCACAAATCCATCATCTAAGCTATTAGCAAAACTACAGAGTCAGCCCTGACGCAGCACTGGACATCACACCCAAACCTGCCACAGAGAAAGCAGGGGCCATGGCGGCCAAAAAAGGTGCTGCTGTAAAAGGTTGTTAATATAGGGACAAGAAACCCCAAGGAGAGGCTGTGTCCCTGCTACAGAGGAAGGCAACCTCCTCCCCCCAGAGTCCATACAGATCTGAGCAGGGGGAAAATTCCTTCCCGACCCCAAATATGGGGTCAGGAAGGGGAACCTCCAGATTGGTCCCAGCAGGCTCACTGGCACAGCCTAGCCACCATCCCCAGCCTGGGCTGCAGCCAACACCCAGTGCCTGAGGGAGGCATAAAAACACTCTGACATCCTTGTGGCCTGGACAAACCTGTAGCTAGAGACCTGCTGGAGGCCCAAGCCAGCAGAGGCTGGGCACTCATGCCCATGGTTGGCAAGGGCAGGCAGAGCAGCCCCCATGGGACCAGACATCTGCAGCCATATGGGGGAGGCGAGGGGAGGGGGAGGAGGCAGTCCCCAGCCCTGGCCAGAGCCCTAGAGACTGGGGAAGCCAAAGCACAAGGGCACGTGCCAGCAGCAAACCCCCCTGCCTCTGGTGTGCAGGCCTCACCCTGGGGCACAAACCCCACAGTGCCATGCAGGTGAGCTGGGCCCACTCTCCCTGACCCTTGCCATTGGTAGAGCCACCACTTGGGGTGGGAAGGTCCTAGGCCCCTGCCCCCACTCAACCCCATCCCCCTATAATCCCGAGCCCCCTGAGAGCAAGGCCTGGACACATGCCCTGGGGAGTCAAAGCTTTTATTCCAGCAGAGCCAACCCTACCCTGCTCCCACCCCCCAGCCAAAAGCAGCTTTAATTTTAAATAATAATAAAAAAAATACAGCAAGGTCCCCATGCCTGGCTGCAACCCCTGCCTCCTCATGGGGGCTCCCAGGCACAGCAATAACTTAACAAAAATAGAGATAACTCTGCAGGAGAGCAGCCGGTGGCTGGGCCGGGGCACAGGCGCTTCATCCCACAGCCAATGCAGGCTCCATAGGGGTAGATGGAAAGCCCTGGGTGGACACAGGGGCCCCTGGCACACAGTGAGCTCAGAGCAGTGAGGGAGGGGTTCCCCTCTTTCCAGTTCAGCTGGTGCCCCCACAGCTGCAAGGGCTGGTGACAGGAGATAAGGGTGCCTCCGGCACAGAGGAGCAAAACCTGGTTCTGCCATACAGAAAGGCTCCAGCTCCTGGGGAAACGGGAAGAGCAGCTCTGGGAAAACCACTGATGGCTTTAAAGTAGTGCCTGGCCCTGGCCCTGCCACAGCAGGATGCAGAGCACAGGACCTGGCCCCTTCCCTCCTTCAGTGCAGGCAGTAGTGGGGGGACCAGGGTACAGAGTCCAGTGCTGCAGTTACCCCAACCCCTGGGCTCAGTGCAAAGTGTTTCTGGGGAAGAGGGTAGGCAAAGGCCAACCAGGGGCCCAACCTAGCTCCAATACTATCACAGGCAGTGCTGGGCCCAGCAGGTACCGTTTGCCCCAGGGCAGTGCCAAGCCAGACCCATGGCACTAGGGGGCAGCCACCATTCTGGAAGCTGCCCCATGGAGGAAGAGGGCAGCTCCTGAGCCTCCCACATACTACCCTGGGCCTGGCACTGGGCAGTGCTGGGCGGGGCTGCAGAGGTAGGTGCAGGTGGCAGGAGCAGGGCAGGCTCCGGCATCAATCCTGTGTCAGGCCTGGCTCATGCCAAGAACACGGAGGGCTCCTGGGAGGCGCATGGGCGGCGCCGCAGGCTCTTGTCCTCGTCCTGCAGAGAGGCAGTGTGACGTCAGGGGAGCAGACCGGGCTAGACTCTTTAAAACAAGACCTGCGGCCTGCCCACACTCCCAACCACAGGACAGACCATGCCGTTAGGAGACCCCACCTCCACCTCCACACAGACCTGGGTCCCAGACAGGGGAGGGGGCTGGGCTGCATGGGGAGGCCAGCAGGCTCTAGGCACAGCAGTAGGTGAAGGAGCCCAGGCAGGGTTCAACCAGGAGCTGGGCGTAGGGCCAGGACAGGGAGTGCCTGTGGTGGAGGGGTGGAGCATGCATGGTCACCACCATGGCACCTGAACAAGCCTCTAGCCCCTAGGGCATCATGGACCTCTGGCGCAGTGGCCCTGCAAGCTTCAGGTGGGGAAAGGAAGGTAGAGTGAGGCCAGGCAAGAGGGCAGGGTACAGCAAGGAAATGGTGTGGAGCTGGGGTTGGGGCTGGGGAGGGGAGACGAGGCAGCAGGGACAGGACTGAAGTCCAGCCCAGGCCTCCCCCAGCCCCAGCAGAGCAGGAGGTGCTTACGTTCTCAGACACTCGGTTGGGGGCCCACTCGGATGGCGTGGAGGGCTCTTCCTCACCCCGCCCCACCTCCAGCCCCTCCTCCTCATACTCCGTCAGGTAGTCGGACTCCTCACCTAGGCCAAGCAGACAAGCAACAATCCCTCCCTGGCCAGTGTCAGTGCCAGCCCCCTGGCCTGCCTTGACTCAGCAGGGCCAGCATCCTCTCACCTCCCCTTCTCAATGGTGCCCCACACTCCCAGCCCACATGCCCCCGCTCCCCAAGCCCTGGCCTTTCTACACCCCCCACACTGCCTACCTACCCCAAGCCTACATCCACGTGCTCCTGGCAGCACCCAGAGCCACGGTCCCTGAGGCAAGAGCCAAGCCTCCCCAGTCCTAGGGTCTCCAAGCACAGGTATTGTGCTCCATCATGACCCCCCAGTTGCTCCATGTCTTGCAGGACAGGAGTGCTGGACATGTAGAGCTCCCCCAACCCCATGCCCGCACCCACTCACCATCAGCGTAACCATCAGACAGGTAGGTCTTGGCAGGCTCGATGCGAGAGACAATCTCTGCCAGGTCTGTGAACCCTGCACTGGGACATGTCAGCACCTGCAGGCGAGAGCCATACTAGCTAGAGCCAAGACAGGTGGCCCAGGCCTCCAGGAGGGGAGCATGTCTGGGAAAGGGGCACAGGGCAGGAGCCATTCCCAACTATGGTCTAGAGACAGTGGAGCTGCAGATGATGGGTACAGGACAGGCCAGCTCACCTCATGGATGGAAGTGGGAGAGGCCCAGAAGACACCCGTAGCACAGGGGCATAACCCCTGTTCCTGTACAGGTCTGCAAGACGCTTCCCATTGGCTGCAAGGCCTGCACTGAGGGGAAGGCTGTCCATCCCCCAGCTCCCCTGGAAGTGGGTAGCTTCCCTGCCCCTCCTACCTGCCGGTTGGAGAGAGACCCCCTTCCCTCGCACCACTCACATCCATGCGCTTGCTCTCATAAAAGTCAGCTGAGCGCCGGTCCTTCACCATCTTCTCGATGATGTCACCGCGGCTCCAGCCGCTGAACACCACTTTGCCATGCTGGTAGCCCACCTCCTGCAAGAACACAAGGGTGATGGGCCAGCTGCAGAGCCCGAGGAAGCTGGCCATAGCATGAGAGACAGCCCAGGCACCAAGACTTCCAGGGATGGCTGGATGGAGGAGGCTTCCAGTCCCACCCTCCTCCCAGCATCACTGCCCCCAGCCAGGACTCACATAGATCTCATCAAACTTGCCGAAGTCCATGGTCTTGAAACGGTCAATGGGAGGGCGGATGTACTCACAGTACGAGCTAGACTTCACCACCTCCAGCTGCCGCACGCAGGACACATAGGCCAAGCGCGACTGGATCTCTGCCATGTCTGGCACCTGTGGGCAGGGGATCAGACAGCTGGAGTGGGGGATGCAGTGGCACACCAGGGCAGGGTGGGAGTGGGGGGTCCCAGCCTGAAGCCAGCTCTGCCCCAGGGAGAGCCAGTGCCTTTCTGCTGCAGACAGCCAGCTGGTGCAGGTCTCTGCTCAGCCAAATGCACCCAGCTGACATCAGCCCCAGACCTGGGTGGGTGAGGGCTAGGGGGCCAGGGCCTCACCTTGACCTTCTCAGCCCAGGGGTTGAGGCGGGTCCAGAGCAGCCACCAGCCGGACAGGCTGTCCCCATAGTTGCACAGGTCCGTCTCATCCTGGCTGCCCACATCGATAGCTATCACTGTCTTGGCACCCATGTTCCGGGCAATGTCCGCTAGCATTGGAGACAGCGCATCAGGGACGGACGCACACAGACCCAGCTACACCCAGACAGACAGATGCCAGCCCTCCCACAGGGCCCCCACAGGCAAGCAGGCAGGGCGGGCAGTGCTATTGATTCATCCCCTTGTTGGCAACAGGCACCAGCCAGGTCCAGAGGCAGGCAAGACATGAAGGTTGGGGCAGTGGGGCTCCACAGCCTAAGGGGACCCCCCCTCCCCCCAGCGCAGAACTGCAGTTCAGTTCCTCTGAGCCCAGTCCAGGAAGCAGGAGGGAGGCCTGTGCTGCGCCATGACCCTGCAAGCCAGGCCACATGCTAGATGTGACAGCTGCCAGGCCAAGAGAACTGGACGCTAGGCTGCAGCGAAGCCAGGCAGGGCAGCTCTGCAGGATGTGTGGCTCTACAGTGGCCACTGACTACAAGCAGATGGGGCAAGCAGCAGGGATACAGGAAGGTGCTGGGCTGCGGCCAGGCCTGGAGAAATGTGGAGCCAGGCAGGACAGACAGCTGCTTTCAGCATGGGATGGAGCAGGAAGGCTTGAGAGCATCCAAGGGCACAGGTCTAGCTGGAAGGTTGCAAGTAGGGGCTGCACCCAGGGAGATCTGTCTGTGTGCATAGCCACCATAAACAGGCAGGGCCATGCTGAGGATGTACCTAACCCGAGTCTCCATCTCTCCTGCAAGGAATGATCCAGTGTCAGCCCCCTGCAAGACTGGGGAGCCATCAGCCCCAGAGGGTAGTGGGCAGGCCAGGGTGCTCTCTGAGGCTCCAGGCAGTGTGGGAACTGGGCAAGCCTGGCTTCTTCAAAGGCTGCATCCATAGGGCTGCTCCTTTCCCAGCAGTTCTAATTTTGCATCCAGGCACCATGACCGCACAAGAGTGAAGCTGACACAGCTCCAGGCACCCAGGAAAGAGAGACACCTGCCTTCCAGGGAGACTGGGTTGGCTAGAGCCAGCACCTTTCACATCTTGCTGTGCTTGGAGCCCATGGCTCCCCCTGCCCCATGGCCAGGAGCTGATCCACAGATATCAGCTTCCCAGCCACCCACCCCAGGGAAGGCACACGCCAGCCCCGGTCCTGTGCTTTGGCCTGCAGGTGCTGCCCTTCTATTTGGCTTGCAGCTAGCCATCCTGGAAGCAGGGAGTGACTCTGCCATGCTCAGAACACCCAGGCCCCAGGTCCCTCACTGCCAGGGAAGGACCCCGGCCCCCAGATGTTCCATATTGCTCATATCGGAACAACCCCATCCTGACCCCTGCCTGGGAGTCAGCCCATCCCAGGGGGCCACCACTGCAGCTGTATCCAGAGGTGGCAGTTGCACAGCCCCCAAAGATCTGCACCTGCTGGCAAGCAGAAGCCAAACCTGAGGCTGCGTGCCACATGCTAGGCAGCCCCTATGGAGCAAGGTGCTTGTTTCAGAGACTGCAACAGGTGGTGCCAGTGTGTCCTGTGGCACCCAGTAGGTCCCCCACTGCTGAAGAAGTTGTGGAAATGGAGGGGCATGAAGGGGGAGCAGAGATGGTGGCAGCATCCTGGGGTGGCCTGCAGGGGGTGCTGTGCTCCAGCCGGCTGGCAGCATCTCTGTGGGCAGCAGGTACTTGCCTGGCAGGTTGTTGATGTAGCCGCCATCCATCAGCAAGTTGCCGTCCTTGGGGTCGCAGAGTGGCGGTAGGTACCCAGAAAGGGTCATGCTAGCTCGCACGTACCGCCACAGCGAGCCTGACCAGCGGGAACAAAGGGAGTCAGGAGAGCCGACACCCTGACCCGCCGAGCCCCTCGGGGGCTGCCCCTTGCCCCTGCCTGGGCCAGGGTGTCTGCACAGCATGGGGACGTATGGCTAGTCTCCGTCCCAGCGCCCACCAGGGCCTGCGCCTGGTCCACTGGGTCGCCACGCTGTGCAGAGGTCCCTGCCGGCACGGCGTGTGTCTGAGCAGGGTAGATGGATCCAGGCTTGTGTCCTCAAACCAGACAGACCCAGGTCTTGCTAGGGAAGGATGGGACATGGCTTGGAAGGAGGAACCAACTCCGGGCCTGTCGCCTTGGCTCGGCCTTGCCCTGCATCTCGCCCCTGTGCCCGCAGCCTGGGGGGGCCAGCGGGGAGCAGGAGATGCTGACCTGGGACATTGTTAACATAGCAGCCGTCCACAAGCATGTGGCTGTCCTTGGGGTCGCAGAGCGGAGGCAAGTAGGGGGTGTAAGACGCACTGGCTCGGACGTAGCGCCACACACTGCCTGCTGGATGGAGAGGAGACTGAGTCACAGGGACAAGGGGAGTACAGCAGGACACAGCACAGGACAGGACAGCACAGCACAGCAGCTCCAGAGACACAAGTGCAACAGAAGGAGAGAATTGAGAGGTGGGGGGGCTCCCCTGCAGCAGGCTGGAGCGCAGCTTGGGCTTGGCTCTTCCATGTGGACTGGTCAGTGCCAGCAGGCCACGGAAAGGTATGGTCCTCCTCTGGACCCCTTCCCCACCATGCCTGTGGGGAAGCAGCCCAGCTTCTGCCTGAGGACAGCACTGAAGTTGGACTGGACCATCAGGCCTCTCCTCAGCTCAGTGTGACTGAGCCCAAGACCAGCCCTGGCTACCCCTAACTACTGGCAT
>NW_005842862.1:446246-466235 GCF_000455745.1 Alligator sinensis
GCATTCCTGGTGTGGATATCACCAGGCTGGGGATTTGTGCCCCCTGCAAGGGCCTGGCCCCCAACAAACAGCAGGCACAGAACATTCCTAGACCCATCTGTGCCCCAGGGCTCCTGTCCCAGCCCACAAGGGTGCTATGTAACTGTAGGCAGGCTGAGCAGTCTTTGTTATGCCTGTGCTGGGAGGCCTGGCATGGCCCCACACCATAACATGGCATGGCATGGCATGGCATGGCATGAGCGGTCACATCCTTCCCCTGCAGGGTGGATCCTGTATAGCAGCAGGGCAGCTATGGGTTTCTGCCAGCCCTTAGGGAAGGGGCGCCAGCTCTTGCCTCTGGCTGCAGTTGTGGGACCCCTTGGAAAAGAGGGGGTCCCTGCAAAAGTCAGCTGGCCCCACAGCAGTGCCTGGGGAGAAACGAGATCACCGCCCCCCACCATCACCACTCTGTGCCCTCTGGCCCCGCAACAGTTAGGGGTGAGTGGGGGTTAGTTGGCATTAGAGGACAGACAAGCAGGCAGGGCGCGAGCCAGGCTGACACCAGCCCCAGTGTACCCCACAGATGGCTCAATGTCCCAGGTGAGCACTGGTGCCTGGCAGAGACGTGAGGCAGAGATAGACCGAGCCAGCCCAAACCCTGCTTCCCAAAGACAATGGCCACCACTGCAGCCCCAGGGCAAAGACACCACGCCGGCCCCGGCCACCACCATATGCCCCCACACCCAACCATGCCCCCCTCCCCACCCACAGCTGGCCCAGTGTGGGCTCGCTTACTCAGTGGCCCCAAGCCACTGCCCACGCACGCCCCATGCAGTGAGGGTGTTACCAGGGTTAGTGAGTAGTGGGAACACTATAGACAGAAGGGGGCCAGTGAGGGAAGAGAGTAACCGAGTGCCTGAGCCTGCCAGTACGTTGCATGGGGCTGGTTGGTTAGGGCTCAACTGCAACCCGGAGACCCTCCGACTGCCTCAGCAAGCCGCTCTCACCGAACTGCCGAAAGGCTGGGCTGGGTCCAGCTGCAGGAAGCAGCATCCTTCTTGGAGGGAGGTCAGCACCCCAACACCACCCCTGACCTATCCTCTCCTCAGGCAGCAGAGGCACTGGCAGGCAGAAACCCCTGGACTTGAACATTTGGGTTCCCAGAAGGTTGAGGTAAAGGTTTGCTGTGCCCCACTGACAGAGGAGGGTCCATGGAGCCCAGCTCTGCATCTCACGCTGTCATGGTGGCTAGCCCGTGCCGCAGCTGAGGGCACATGCTTGCACCTTGATGCTGGAGGAGGGACCTCTCTCAACCCATTGCTCCTAATAGATGCCTTGGACCCCTGGCTACTCCTCAGGCTACCAGGAGGTACCCCTGCGTGGTGGAGTTGGGACCGCCCTGTGACACCACACCATTCACCTGTGCAAGGCCAGCAGTGTGAGGACACAAGAGGCTGAAGGGCCAGAGTCCACAAGTGAGGGGGTGTCCTGGGCCACAGGGACATCTGAAGACAACAAGACCCCCCTGCTCATAGCTCAGTACCCTCCCGTGACTGAGCCAGACCCACCCTGAAAAAGGGACCTGTGCCAGGGAGGGGAAAGGCAGGTGCAGGAGGCACATGGCCCCATACCAGCATGTGGTGAAAGCCTGGTGTGGCCAACAGGCCTCCAGCCCCACAGGCATCTTCTGTCCCAAGGGACAGGGCAGGTCTCTGGCCCTCTCAGACAGAGGAGGCAGAGACCATCAGGCAGAGCGCCAAGAGTGCAGGGGGGTTTTGTCATGGCCTAGCAACCTTGACCATGCCACAGGACAGGGGATGAAGTCTCTTACCGTCTGTGTGGACCCGCATGGCCGAGGCAGTGATGTCGGTCGTCACATTGAAGTAGGGAAGCCATAAATCCTGTGGGAGGCATGAGGAACAAAGAGGATGCCCGTGAGCAGGGCACAGTACAGCAGGGGCATGGACCCACCTAGGGGAGCTGGGGCACCACTCCCACAGGCTCTGTGCTAGGAGGACAGCCCTCCAGAGCGGGAGAACAGCAACACCCCCCCCCACCCCCCCCCCCCACTACCAAGGCGGGGACATAACTCTGGAGCTCCCCCAGCCTCACCCACCTCAATCTGCTTGTCATGGAAGACCTTGTGGATGCTGGTGTTGAAGGCGGAGCCGGAGAACATGGAGGTGATGGGGTAGGTGAGATCCAGCACGGTCTCAAACACCGAGTTCATGCTCTGCAGGAGGAGGTGGCAGCTGGGATTGTGTTGGGTGCCAGGTTCAGGCATAGCCCTGCATGCAGGGTGCAGGCTCCCGGGCCAGCAAGAGGGAGCAGGTGCTTGGAGCCCAAGAGGGGGACTGGGCACGCAGCTGCAGACCAAGGTGGCACCCACAGAGCCGCCCTTGGTCCCCTGTATACATGCCCCAAGCTGCCCTTCTGTGACTCTGGCTCAGGTACATGTTGGAGGCAGCTGCCAAGCCCAGAGATTTCCATATAGAGGCATTGTCTGGATTCCTCCCTGCAACCCACAGGGCTCTGCAATGACTTGAGTGGACAGCCCAGGGCCAAGAGAGAAGCCCTGTGTTCCCAGGCTGGTGGTGACAGCTCCCAGCCTGCAGAATGGACCTAGAGAGGGGCAGGGACAGTGGGACTCTTCCTGCTGTGCTCACCCCAGGGTGCCATGGCCCCCTGCCTCACACTGGAAAAGACAGCA
This sequence comes from Alligator sinensis, assembly GCF_000455745.1. Classification (NCBI taxonomy): domain Eukaryota; kingdom Metazoa; phylum Chordata; order Crocodylia; family Alligatoridae; genus Alligator; species Alligator sinensis. The sequence continues at coordinate 448,936 of NW_005842862.1, forward strand.
GCCATCATCTTTGCTGGCTGATGGGTGGGCACAGCCCTGCAGCCTATGGCCATGTCCCTTCACACCCCAGTGGCCTTGGGGTAACTGGGGCATCCCAAGGGAAGGGGGAGCCGTTTCCTGTCCCTGCTTTCCTGGGTTGGGCGCATTGTGCCCCTCTGACTTAGTGAACTTGGCCCCCACCCCTTGACTCCTAACCTTAGCCCACTCGCGGGCACGCTGCTTGGTGCGGACGGCACTGCGCTCCTCAGCATACAGGGCCCCAATGAAAGAGCCGATCGAGGTACCCCCGATCAGGTCGATGGGGATCCCTGCCTCCTCCATGGCCTTGATCACCCCAATGTGGGAGCAGCCCCTGCAGGCAGGACGGAGGGGTCAGCTGACTTGGCCTGACCCATGCAGCCCCTAAGCTGGCTGGCTGTGGTCAAGGGCAGCACTCCCAGCATGCACTGCAGCGTCACAGCCCCCACCAATGCCATCTTCCACTCCTACTGGGGGCCCAGACTCCTGCTCCCACTCTGCACATAGGACCCCTTCCCAGCACAGGGCCAGCTTGCCTCCAGGGACAGGAAACCCACAGGAGTCCCCACACCCCCAGGTCCTACCTGGCTCCACCTCCTCCCAGCACCAAGGCGATGGTGTTGCCCGTCAGAACCCGTGCCAGGCGGGAGAAGTCGCTGTGGCGGTCAGCATTTTTCTCAAAGACCTTCTCGTACATCTCCCGCTAAAGGGCCACAAGAGACTGCCTCAGACAGGGGGACAGACCCCTGTAGCCCCTACGCCTATCCATGGCACCAGTGGGGGATCCAGGAGGGGGTAGGGGGGCAGGCGCAGCCCCCTTTGGATTTCTGCTCCACCCAAAGTTTAAAGCCAACTGCCAGTGTGGGGCAGAAGCATTTCTAGTCAGGCAGCGCCAAGAAACTCAATTGACTTTGTGGATCATTATCTTCCTGCCACTGTTAATCTCTCTTCACTCTGCACGTGGTAATGACCCTCTCCTTTTTTTTTTTTTTTTTTTTTTAAAAGATGTTCTTGATGTTCCTCTAATCCATCTATCCTTTTTGCTGCAATTCTGCTGTCTGTTAGCCATTCCTTGTCATGTCGCTGTCCTGTTTCCCAGCCCTACAGACTGCTTTTAGCTCTAGCTAAAGACCTTAACTGTGGTGTGGTCATATTCACTGAGGTGTAGAAAAAACAGACAGTGAAATATTGAAGGCACTATCAAGGGGCATTTATACATATGTTTATCTGCCCCGTAACTCAGAGATCCACCGCTTCAGAACAGACTCAATTAATCAAGCCTGCTCTGCACGCAAGCTGAGGTGAACTATGCTGCCCTGTGCGGGTGCAGTTGTGTAAGTGGTGAAATGCGCTATCAGCACGCAGAAAATGGCGGCAGTGCGCTTTTGAACTAAAGCACCTCTGATGTGTTTTACTTCAAAAGCACACCGCCACCATTTTCTCAGTGCTGACACACATTTCACCACTTACATAACTGCAAGCATTGCAGGACCGGGTGCTTTTCAAAGCACCCAGTGCTGCAGTGCTTGCATGTGTAAAAATGGCCCTGCTCAAGAAGGCCAGATTTTGTTTTATGAATCTGAATAAGAGATGTACATTTAACTATAATGACTACAGGACTGATGCCACAATATCTTTTGACTACGTTTTGCCTAATTTGTTGGGGGGGTTTTTAATGTCATATAACTACTGGAACATGCACTGTATATTTCCTTTGATCTTAAGCTGAATAATATCGTTTCTAGCCCCCTAGTGTATTAGTAAAGCTTCTAGTTTTTCCTTTAGCTAGAGCAAGATACATGTTGGGTTATACATGATGATGCATCACACCGTGTGCACCTCCCTTTTCAAAATCCTAGATATGCCCATGCATGGCACCCCCACCTAACCAACACCCCTCTGGTGCCTGCCCACCCCATCCCACCCCACCCCACCAGGCAGCCAGGCTCATTCACTGAGGCTCAGCAGCTCCATGTAGCCTTGCTAGGACACATCCCAAGCATAGAAACACCCCCATGCTCCAGTGCAAAAGGACCCTCCGCCCCATGCTCAGCCCAGCACTTTGGCACCATGCACCTAATGCCATCGCCAAGCTGGCATCAGTGCCATGGGGGCCAAGCCCTGTCCAGTTAACACCATGGGCAGCCCAGTCCCTTGAAGGGTCTGCAGATCCCCAAAGCCCAGCCCAAGGGCCATAGGGCAAGCGTCCTACCAACTTGCTCGGGCTGCGACGGGAGAAGACACGACGTGGGCACTTGATGTGGAGGTGACCTGAGCACCAGCTGCGCATGTTGAGCCACTCTACGGTGCGAGAGGGGCTGGGCCCATCCTCCCGGTGCAGCAGGACAAGCTGCTTCAAGGCGCGTACGGCTGTGTTCTCCAGCATCTGCTCCAGCTGCAGGGGTAGGAACAGTCATGGGGGTGGTATGGAGTGTGTATCTGGGCATGCAGCCCCCACCCTGCCCCATGCCAGGAGGGAAGCCCAGGACCCTGCTGCCAGCAGGCATGCAGGAGAGGGCCTCACCTCACCCAGCGTGGGCTCCTGGTCACCCAGCCCCACGATGAGGATGCAGTCAGCCTGGCGGATGCAGCGCAAGGTCCAGGGCGTAAGGGTGCAGTCAGTCTGGTATAATACTATGCGGTGGATGTCCTCCTGCTGCGCCAGCCAGCCCGACAGCCGGTATTCCTGGATGCTGCCAGGTAGGGGTCATCAGTGCTCCCTTGGATGTCCCCCCAACACTGGCTGGGGCTAGCCAGACATGCCCACCCTGCCAAGAGGGGTTTCCTCAGGCAGCCCCCATGGCACCCAGCCTGCACCATATGGTCCTGCCCCTGCCCCAGGACTTCGAGGACACCTAGCCCTTCCTCTGTCTGCTGCCCCACCATCCCCAGCTCACGCCATGGCTCCCAGCTCCATACCTGTCCAGCGCCGACAAGCCAAGCCGTGCCCGGATAATGTCACTGGTGAGGAGCAGGGTGGGACCTGGAAGAATTCATGGTACCATCAGCCAGCCCTGCCATGCCTCAGTAGGTGGAAGGAGCTGAGGGTGGGAAGTCAGGGGGGGAGCTGGGCCAACACTCACCGATGGCGTTGAGGGCGTGCTTGAGCTCCAGAGTGAAGGCTGCCATAGGCACATCGTCACACACGGGCAGCACTGCCACTGTTGACAGGTTGCTGGCTGGGTTGGTCAGCTCAGAGCTAGAGGTGACACCCAGGCCGGAGCCTGCAGGCAAAAGAGAGGCAACCTGAGGCCCAGGCTTGGCCCACAGGTGCTCACTGGTTCCCTGTGCCTCCAACCATGCCAGCCTGAGGTGAGAAAGCCTGCCCAATACTTGACCCCCAGCCTCCCCACCCCAAAACCATGCCAGCATGGGGTTGGGGAGCTTGCTGCATCCCTGCCAGCAGCCAGGCTTGGTTGTTGGCGCTGAGCAAGGCCCAATTTAACACTAGTGGCTGCCAAGGCAGTAGGCACCATGCCATCCCCAGCCCCAGCTGGGTTTGCAAGGTGACCCTGGGCTTGGCAGCAGCCACAGCAGGGAAGCACCAGCCCCAACCCATTCCGCTGACAGCAGTCACGAGAGCTGCAGGCTTGAGTCCCAGTGAGGGGCAGGAATATCCTGGCTGCTCTGTGCACATGCACCCTGTGCCCCAACCACAGAGGAAGAGTGGGAGGTTGCCAGGCCCCCCTGCCCTACCTGGGAAAGGCCCGCGCAGCTGCTGCAGGCTCCCAAGGATCTTCTGGCTGAGCAGGTGGATCAGACGGGTCACAACCTTAGGGAAACAGCAGCTGCCCATTAGAGATGGTGAGAAGGGGTGGGAGCTGGAGCACATGGGACCCAAGAGGGTTCCAGCCAGCCCACAGGATCCATCCTGCCCAGCACCAGGAGAAGGGATTGCCCAGGGCCTGTTGACCAGCTCCCCCACCCCTGCAGAGAGCAGGGCACAGCCCAGGTGGCCAAGTGCCTCTTGCACTCCCTGCTGGTGAAATCACAGAGCCAAGGCAGAGCGATGCCAGGTGTGCTCACACCCTCAGATGCCTGGGCAGGGAGGAGCTGCTAGGGCTCAGGTCACAGGAGGCTCACATCATCCTGGCAAGCAGAGCTCTCAGCTGGCTCCCTGGGCACAGCTGGGCCTGACATCCCCAGTGCAGAGGAACAGAAGGGAACTGAACTGCAAGCACCAACCCAGGCTCTAAGAAGGCTGAACTTCTCAATCACCCAATGGCATGAGGGCTCAGGCACCTCCAGCAGCAGATGGGAGCTCTCTAGCCAGCACCCCCTCCCCCTGTATCAGGGCTGAAGCAAGTCCTGGCCCAAGTTCCTCAGGGCTGAACAGCCAGGACACAGGCAGCCAATGCCTCAGGAGAGTTCCAGCGCTTGCCTTGGAAGAGGCCATGATGCCAGAGGTGGAAGGGGCTGCACCTGCTTGCCTAGTACCTGGGGGTATCGGCGCTTGATGTTATTTAGGGTCCCCTCAGGCAGCTTGGCCAGCTCTGTGTCTCTCACAGCATGGACAGTGGTGGCCCGGGGCTGCCGCGTCAGAGCTTCCACCTGGGGGCAGAACACAAGGGCTGCATCAGACAGGCTCCACTGCCCATGCCTCACTCCCTGCCCTCAAGGGGCACAACCCAGGTGTCCTGGCTCCAGCCCCGTTCCTGCTCTCCTCTACCATCTGCAGCCCAGGCCAGGCTGCATCCCAGGAGCAGCCCATTCCTGGCTTGGAGGCAGGTGATAGCAGCAGCATCCTGGGCAGAAGCTCACCACGCCAATGAGGTCCCCACGGCCGTACTCGCCCACCAGCTCCTTCTTGCCAGTGCCCTTCTGGATGACGGAGCGCAGGCGCCCGTTCAACACAATGTAGGTGCAGTCCGACTTGTCGCTCTGCCTAAGAGGGCAGCACGGGCAGGGATCAGGCTGGCAGCACCAGCCCTAGGGCTCCTCTGACCTGGGAAGGCCCTGGCAGCAAGGTGGTTGGACTCCTGCCCTCCCACCCCAACTCTCACCCCAGCACCCAGGAAGAAGGGGCTGGTCCCTCCCTCCCTCCATGGCCAGAACTGGGAGATGCCCTGGGTGCTAGCTGGAAGCAGCCTGGGCAGGTCCCCCCAGGCCAGCCCTACTGCCAGGCCCTCTTCTGCAGGAAGGGCCGAGGCTGTGAGGGAGTTTCCCCACTCTCCCTGCAGGAAAGGGATTAATCAGCACAAGGCAGACAAAACTCTGGGCCAGGCCAGGCCAGGCCAGGCGGGGGTGCAAAAGATAGGTGCTGGTCTCTGGGGAGCCCCCTCACCTGTATAGTGCCCGCCCGGCCTCCACGGCCATCCAGTCAATGGCAAAGTCCATCTGGCGCACGAAGGGCGACATACGTGCAGCCACTGTGTGAGCCACGCTCAGCACCACGCTGGGCTGCTCCCTCATGATCCTGCAAGAGCATGGGGTTGGGGGGGGGTAAGCAAGCCACATGCCCATGGGGTGCCCACCATGCCTGAACTGCGACAGTTCCCACCAGGCACAGAGCCAACCATGGAACGGATGGCGCTGCACATAGCCACAGCCCCCTGGGCAGCAAAGCCCACATGGCCTTGCCCCTCAAGGGGGCCTCAGGGCCCTTCCCCTTTAGGGGCTCTGGTCTGACCCCCACAGGGGCCAAACCTGTGGCAAAAAACACACCCCAGGAAGCAATCAGCTGAGGGGTTCTCACCCCCTAAGCCAGCCCTGCAGCACCAGCTCTACAGGCTCCAGGACCTGGATACATGGCCCATGTCATCACTCAAGGGTAGCACTGGCTATACTCCCAGCCCTGTGGGCTCCTATCCACCTGCTGAAACCAGCTGACCCTGCTTAGCTTGAGAAACCAAGCCACCACTGCTATGGACTGGGTGCTGGGTATGGGGAAGGAGGGTGCAAACCCTGGCCCCGGGAGCATGGGCATGGGAAGGGAGGGCTGCTCACTCATAGAAGTCAGACTTGGAGATCTTAAGGAAGGTGCAGTCACGGTTGGCCTTGATGGTGAAAATGAGAGGCTCGCCGGTGAGCACAGCCAGCTGCCCCACCATCTCGCCAGGCTGCGTCAGGAAGAGGCACACGTCCTCAGCCTTGTCGATCATGCGCTGGTACACATGCAAGCAGCCCCACAGCACGAAGTGCAGGCTCACATCCTGTAGAAGTGGCATCAGCATGGGCACGGCAGGGCCAGCGGAATGCCCATGGCAACACTGGCCCCCTGCCCAAGCCCCTGGCACACAGCTCAGCCCCACAAAGACCCTCCCCCAGCAGTGCCAGAAGCCCTGCAATCAAGGGGAGTGGGACAACCACTGCAGGGACCCCAGAAGATGCTCCCAACCCAGCCCCCAACAAGGGAAGGTAGCATCCACAGTCCCTCATTGCTCTTGGCCCCTACCTGTGTCAGCCTCTAGCCTGCTCCACACACAGCCAGGAGAGAGCAGCTCAGAGCATGGCATGGGTAGCTCCAGGGCCAGGCCAGCTGGCCCAGCCTAGCCTGGAGTGCACAGTAAGGGCCCAAGCCCTGGCACCAGACTTCCCCAATGCCCCAGCCTCTTCCTGGGGCTCCCCACAACAACCTGCCTAGCACCCACCTGGTCCCCCTGGCGGGCAATGATCGTGCCAGCCTTGGCGTGATGCAGCAGCACCCGGTTGTTGAGGAGAGATGGGTCCTAGAAAGAGGACAGCCATGAGCACAGGCCACAACCCTGGGAGCTGGTGGGGAAAGTGTGGGGTGGGGAGGTGCTGGTGCATGCTGGGGCACCCCAGGCCAAGCTGCAGGTGGGGGAGGGTGGGGTTATGGTGGGAGCAGTCAGCACCCAACTTGGGCAGAGCTCTGCCAAATTTACTGAGCTGCCCAATAGGACTGAGCTGAAGCACAGCCCACCCTGCCCTGACCCACTTGTAGGCAGGACTGACCAGAGGCTGAGGTGGGGTGCCCTGGGGTTCTGTTTTGCTGGGGGAGCAAAGGCCCGCCAGACTCCCCACCCCCTGCTGCAACAGGGCTCCAGCCCTCACCTCTATCTTCATGAGCTTGACAAGCTCCCGCTTGGCAGCCTCAAAGATGGCGCTGGTCTGTCTGCCCTGGTAGGGCCCGAAGGGGCAGTCACCACCCACTGAGTCATCCTCGCAGTAGTTGTAATGGTAGACACCAGATGGCTGCTCCTCCACCGTCACCGACTTACGCTCCTTGGGCTCATGGGACATGGACTGTGGGGAGAGAGTGGTTCAGCCTGCTGCAGCAATGGCGCTGGGCCCTGTCACCAGTCACCTGGACCCCAGGGGGCACTACCTCGTGCCCCAAAACCCCCAAACTATGGCCAGCCTCACCTCTTCTAGGGCTCAGTTCCAGCTCCCTCAGCCCTGGGAGCCCAGGTGAGGCTCAAGCCAGCACCAGAGACCTGTGCCAGGCTCCCTCCTGGCCACATGCAGCCTGGCCCAGGTGATGGAGAGGCTGCAGCAACCCCCACCCCCATGCCACCTCCCCAGGCACTGCGCCCTCACACTGTCTGTGAAGACCCCCTGGCCCAGGCCCACTGTCCTCTGCCCCTTGAGGGAGGTGGAGAGGTCAGTCCAGCTTTGTGCAGGTGCCAGGCCCAAAGCCGGACTCTGGTGGGAGTGGGGGTCAGGCCTCCAGCACATACACGGGAGAAGGTGGCCAGAGTGCCAGTGCTGTCCTCCTGCAGTGACACCGAAATCCTGCCGCGCTCATAGGCCATGTCAAAGTCCGAGCGGGGACCCCGCTGGATGCCTGCAGGGAAGGGCCAGAGAGGGCTCAGTGCAGGGCTTGCTGGGGCCTGCCCGAGCCAGACTTGGTCACGGTGCCCTCAGCTGCCTTCCCCCTGCAAGCAGGACCTGTTCCCACTTCGACTGCTGGACCTGACCCCCACAAAACACCCCTCCCACAGGCTAGGGCAGGTCCTAAAAGTTCTGCCCAGAGCTCCCCTCCTTGCCCCCACAAGACGACCCATCCCCTACCCTGGAGGACCCCCGACATACCTGAGATGTCAACAGGCATTGAGATGCAGCGGCTCAGCAGCGGTGGCGTGGAGGCGTCCAGGGCCACCACCTTCAGCGGATCAGCTGTGGGGTGACAGACAGTATCACCAGTCCCTTGCAGGGCTCAGACTGGGCACTCATGGCTAGGCTGTCTCCAGAGCTGCAGGAAGAGCTCCATAGGCACTGCAGCTCTGGGGGAGGTGAGGCAGGGAAGCTGGCCCTATGTCCTTCCACCTCCCCAGGCAGCTGTCCCATCCTGACTTGCATGGCTGCCTGGAGCCCCAGTACTCCTTCACCCAGGCGGGCGTCCTTACCCAAGTCTTTGCCAGCAGGGTCAGACTGGCGCCCAGCACTCTCCTTGGAGTCGTCAACGGAAGTGGTGCTGGCCACGCGCTTGCTGTGCCGGATGGGGCTAGTGCGCGTGGTGTGGCTGGGCTGGGTAAAGAGCCGCAGTGGTTGCATGTCCTAAGCACAAAAATGCCAATGTCACCATGGCAGGGCCACAGGGGGACAGACAGATGGACACATGGGGCTCAAGGATAGAAGGCGCAAGGAGCATACTCTGCCCTCCCATGCCATGAACCCAGAGTAGCACCAACCTGGGAATGGGGTGGGGTAGGAGCCACAAGAGTCCTCACCCCTGGGGCAGATGGCCCGCGGCCCAGCACAGAGAGCTGCGCAGCATGTCAAGGGGCAACTCCCATCTCTGGCCATAGAGTGCTAATTTCCAGAGTCTTTGAGCCCCTGCCAAGCCACGTGGGAAGGGTGACCTCCCCACATGCTTATGGGCAGCAAGCATAGCAGCCAGTACTGGCATCACTGGGCTCGGGCAACAAGACAGGTGGGGAACCCTCCCTCTGCACCAAGTCAGAGCCACCCCCACCCTACAGGACAAGCTGCCCTTGGCAGCATGGGACAGGCTGGGCTCTGGCTCCATCCACAGCTGGAAGCTAAGCCTGTAAGCCACAGATACACCACAGCTGGAAGCTAAGCAGAGCCTGTTGACAGCACATGGAGCTGCTGGAGTGGGGAGACACCCCTGCCGCCCCAATCAGGGATTTTTTCAGGCATGGGGCTTGAAGTGGGGGCAGGGAGGGGGTACTGGGCAGGGCTGGGCTCTGGGCTGTGGTACAGCCAGCACTCACGTGACTGAAGAGCTCGTTCGTCAGCCCCAGGTAGTTGTGCAGGGCCAGGAAGGTGACTCGCTGCAGACGCACCATGATGATCTGCCAGAGAGGGATGGGCCATGAGTACCCACAGCTATGGCTCAGGAGAAGAGCAGGAGGCTCAGCCCACAGACTCTGCCCTGCAGGTCTAGCTCTGGTTGCAGTGCCTGGCACTCTGAACGCCCTGTAATTCCAGCACTTCTGGCTGGGGTCAAGGAAGCCCATGCACTAGGCCTGGGGCTTCTTTGTGCCCACCCCTCCACATAGCCCTGGCTCCCTCACCTGTACAACGCGCACCAGGCTCTCTGGGTACTTCTCAAAGACAGCTGAGAAGGCCTCAACTGGCAGCCGCAGCACTGTGGCATCCTCAGCCGCTCGCGCAGACACCGTCCGGTATGGTCGCTGGTGCCCCTTCAAGAATCAAGCACCGGGGGCACCCCCATCAGACTACACCAGGGGCCCCCAGACACCCCCTACCTGAAAGAGAGCAACCAGGCAATCTGGGAGACCCCATTGTTTAAGGCTCCTAGTGCTGCAGGTAGCACATCGTTGGCCTATGAGGGACCTTTTTATGTGGGCAAGCCCACTAAATTAAAAAAGGCCACCAGTTATGGGCAGTGAGAGAGGAAAGGAAAAAAAAAAAGGTTCCAATTAACTAAGGGGGCAAAAAAAGTGACAAAAGGGAATGTGTTTTGACCCTCTGACCCACTAACAAGTGCACCCTAAGGGGACACCAAGCAGAGCACCCCAAACAGTGCGTACTGACTCTCAAAGACAGCTAAAGAGCTGGCGGCCATTGCCCAGTGGTGCTCTGCTTGGAGACGGGACTGGACGAAACCCAGGAATATGGCCCCACAGTCTCCAGGGACCCTCCCAACCAGTCTCCTTCCTGATATAGCACATCATTGGCACTGAGCCACCAGTCAGGCTGGCATTGCCAGGCTCTATGGAGGGAGGGGGAACTCCTCCTGGTACTGGGGCCATGACTGTGGGAAGGTGAGCAGGGCAGTGCTGTCACCAGCAGGGAGTGTGCCATAAACCTGTCCTGAGGGGAAGTGCTGGACAGGCTCACATATAGGAGCAGAGAACCAGGGCTGGAGTCAGGAGGTTTGTGGGGCAGGAGCAAAGGGCAGAGCAGGGCAGAGGGCAGAGCTTATGCAATGCATCAGGTATCATTAATGGTATCAATGCATCAGGTATCAATAATGAACATGCCCATCTCTCCAGTGCAGGGAGCTGTCTGAGGGCTGGGAGCAGCCACATGGTGGGGTTGAGGGGTGCTACCGTGATGACGTCAAGGATGCTGAGCAGGCTGTGCACGCTGTCACCTGGGAACACCTCCTTCATGATGGTCTCCTTCCCATCCTGCAACAGTCCACAGTCAGGGAGCCCTCATGTTCCCCCAGCCCACAGCAGCACCCAGGGCAGCTGCAGCACCAGCCCTAAGATGCCCTGTGGTAGCAGCCGCCCCCCCCTCCCTGCCCAGATCCACTGTCACAGAGCTGTGGGCTCACTGGCTCAGTGAGGAAGACCTCCAGCTTGCCATCCTGCACCACGTAGATGCTGCTGTCGGGCTGGCCAGGCCGGAAGACGAACTCGCCCTGCTGGAACTGCTGGAAGACCATGTGCTTGCACAACTCCAGAAACAGCGGCTTCTCAAAGTGGCCCAGCACCCTGCAGGGATGACCAACCAGTCAGGCAGGCAGTGCCAAGTCCTGTGGGGAGCAGCTTCTGACACAGCCTGTCAGCCACAAGGCAGGTAGGCCTATTTGTTAATCGTCCAGGCCATGGGTCATGGCCCACTGCATTACTTAGTGTCCCCCACTAGTTGGGGGCCAATGGAAGACAAAAAACAACTGATTACTGGGGACAAAAAAAGACAAAAGGGAACATGCATGCGAGTCAGAGCGTCAAAACAAGTGTGCCCCCAGGGGACACAGAACAGAGCGCCCCAGACAGTGCCCACCAACTCTCAAATGTATCTAGACAGCTGGCAGCTACTGCCCAGGAGTGCTCTGCCTGGGGATGGGACCGAAGAAAGCCCAGGAAAACGGCCCCACAGTCCTCAGGGACCTTCCCGGCAACACAGATAGAAAACTTGGCCAGAGCCAGGAGGAGGCTGACCAGGAGGTCCCAGGCTTTGGTGGGGTCACGGATGTAGGAGGCATCCCAAGACCCACCCCTGAGGAGCCCCCAGGCCACTGCCAGCTGAAGTCATGGACAGAGCAGGCCTGTAGAAGGCAGGCAAGCCCTGACCTGGGGCCTGCAGAGATACCACAGTGCAGCCCCCACCTAGCTTCCCCACTCAGGCAGCCAGCTCACTCAGGGATCAGCATTTCAGCTCTCAGGTCCCAAACTCCCTGCTTTCTGGAGAACGCCCTCTGGTGACAGACCCGACTCCAGACCTGTACAGACCCCTACGGAAAAGCTCTCCTCGGCCCCTGTCTGGAGCTTGTGTCTGTAGCTGGGGGCCCCAGGACCTCCCTGAGGAGTGCAGCACCCAGCAGGGAGGTGGCAATGCTGCTGGTGCTCCCTATACCCCGATCAGGGGCTTAGCTTACCACAAACCTCCTACCCCCAGAGCCCACTGTGCTGCTTCTAGAAGCAGATACCGGGGGGGGGGGCGGGGTTTGGAAGATACAGATACAGCCACAACCACAGCCCCTCACCCCCAGCAACGCCACCCATCAGGGAGCCTGCACCTGACCCTGAACAGCAGCCAGCAAGCTAGACAGAGTGGCTGGGGCTGGGACGGGCACCCACACTCTACACTGTCAGATCCCAGTGCCCACTCCCACTCAACAGGCTCCAACCCCCTCAAGCTGCAGCAATGGGCATGAGGCAACAGTGCCATCTGGTGCTGCACCTGTGCCCCCAATCCAGGTGCTCTGGGGAATCTCAGCAAGTCTCCCATCCATACTTGGCACTGGCTAGACTCCATGTAGCTGGGGAGACAGGCTGGGCTCCCAGCATGGGTTGGGGTCCCTGCCTGAGACACTCACCGGACATTCTTCAGCATGTAGAGCACCTCAGAGGGCAGGTGGGAGTTGGCCACATCAAACTCAGTCAGGTCAGCCTCCAGCACTGAGGGTGGAGGCTCCTTCAGCTGCAGTGTAGGCAGCTCTTTCTTGATGCGCAGGAATCTAGATTCAGGAGTGGGTGGGGGAGCAGGATGGGCTGGAGGCCAAGAGCCCACAGGGTACCAAAGGGCAGAAGCCCAAGGGCCCAGGCCAGCCCTCTCCCCAGCACAGAGGGCCACAGCAGCACATCTCACCTGTCTGGGTCATGCCAGAGCCCCTCCACAGCTCCTCTGCCAGCTGCAGCCTCCTCTCAGCAGCTGGGCTGGGCCCTGGGGTGCCACTCTCCCCCTCCCCAGCCCCCACAACCTGCAGCCAAGCCAATGCTGACCGCCTCATATGCCAAGGGCAAAGGGAGCTCTTACTTCTTGGCAATGTTCAGCATCTTCAGCTTCTTCTTCATGCGGGGCCGGGACGTGCTAGAGATAGTTGTATCCACGAGGGACGAGGTGGACTGGGACACCTGCCCAGAGAGGCCAGGGTGAACCATGATGACTGGGACCTCATGACAGTCCCTGCCTAGTGCCAGGCCCTAAGCAGAAGCCAGAGCAGCTGCCCCTTCCCATTGTGACCCCCGTCCTCTCTCCAGAGCAGCAGGCAGTACAGCAAAGGGGGAGGCGGGATCTGTGGACTCCTTCCAAGGACCACACAGGAAGGCACTCTGCTCACATCTGGGGCTGTGGAGCCCATGTCATCCTCTCCTGCTACTGGCCCGCCCACTGCTGCTACTGACTTGGGCTGCAGAGCTGCACTTTCCCACTGCTCCCAGTCTGTGCCACTTTGGCTTGTTCCAACCAGCTCCAGGGAGATCCCCCTGCAGCCAGGCCCACCCAATGCCCCCAGCCTGGATCTGAGCCAGCCCTACCCTAGCCCATTGCTTGGCAGGCTGCCCTCCCCTGGACCAGAGGCCTAGATGGGTGCCAGCTGCCAGCTAGCCAGGTTCCCAGGCATGCAGGACAGAGGGCTGCACTCCATACCAGCCAGCTGTTCCCAGCAATGCCCTGCCATAACCATGAAACCAGGACCCAGCCCTGGAGCTGCAGGCCCCAGGTATCCCACCACCTGCTTCAGTCATGAAACGACACAAGGGAGCAGCAGCCATGAGCAGAAGATACTAGGCCCTGGCAGGGTGAGGGGCTGGATACTAGCACCCAGCACCATCATCGCACCTCAGAGCTCAGGGCCTGTGTGCACTGCCAGTGTCTGTTCAACCAGGAAGGCAGCCCCAAGACACCACAGGCTGGGCAGCAGGAGACAGTGCCAAGGCCATGACCCTTGGACAGGGCACAAGGCAGTGCACCCAGAGACATCAGCCACATGGAGTGGTCATCAGGGTGAGGTCAAGGGCAAAGGGAAGCAAGTGGAGAGTCCCCATTTCCCTCTGGTACCTTGCGCATTATCTTGCGCCCATAGAAGAGCATCTTGTCCCGTTTACGGAATCGGTACTTGGGTGTCTCCTGAGCTGGAACCTCTAGAGAGAACAGGGACACAAGGGGTTAATGGTGCTGGGAGCCAGGATGCAGTGGGCTCCCTCTTGCAAGGGGCAGATCCTGCCCCACCCCAGCCTGCTGCTCCCTGCCCAAGGAGGAGAGGCAAAGGTCAAGAGATGAAGCACAGCAGCTTCATCTCCTCTCCCAGCCTAGGGCCCTGCCCACCCCACCCCACTCCAAGGACTCCAGGAGCTCCATGCCCTTCCCAGTCAATCCCAGGTCCCTCCTGCTGGGGAAACTAAGTCACAGCAAACCAAAAGGCCTGGCCCCAGAGCAGGCAGCCGGGTACAGGGGGAGAACCCTGGCATACTGACTGCCAACCCCCACACTAACCAATAAGCCCATGGACTGCCCAGGCAGGAGTTGATACCCCCCACCCCAACACTCACTGGAGAGGCTATCAAGAGCACCATGCTGGGGCTGCCCCAGTGCTCAGGTGGCACTTACTCTTGAGGCGCAGCCGGCGAACCAGTACAAGGAACAAGGTGGCGATAAGCAACACAGACAGGCTGACCCCAATCATGACCCCCAGCACCTGCAGGAAGAGAGATGCTGACGATGGGACCACAGCTGTTAGATAGCAGGACAGGGCAGAGCTGATGAAAAATGCCATGACTCTGCCTATGGGCACTGCTCCCAGGCTGGGAGCAGGGACCTGCACAGGCCACGCTCCCACAGCACCAGGCAGAGGCTACACACAGAGCAGGGCACCAGCTGCTTGCCCAGTCCCACACTTGGTACCACCCCCCCAGCTCCTCCTCAGAGGGGCTGGAGTGCACACAGCCCCAGACAGCTGGGAGAACCTCAAAACGAAATCCCCTCCCAGCCCCAGGGCCCAGCTGCACCCTGTGCATGACCTGGAGCCCCAGCACCAGCCTCTGGCACCACCAGCACTGGAGAGACACAGGGGCTAGGCACTGGGCCTCAGAGACAATTCCCTGGGAGGAGGGGGCCCAAAACCTCCAGGAGGAACTCAGACCAGGCTGCAACAGAAGGAAGATCAGTGCCCACCTGGAGCTCCCCCAGAACAGTCCCACCAGCCTTGCAGCTCTGCTCTGCTCTGCTGGGAGAAGACAACCCTTGGACGACCCCCTGCCTGGCTCTACATGCCCCCAGTGAGAGGCTCCTGGGGCTCTGGCTGCCACATTGACCCCTGGTCCTGGGTCCTGCTAGCTGCCCCATCCCCACTCACCATGCTGGTCTGCAACTGGTCCTCCACAAGGTACCTGATGCTGGGCAGCATGGCTGTCAGGGCCGTGTCCTGTGGGGAAGAACAGAGCAGGCCTGAGCACCCCAGGCAGGGCCGGCACTGCCTACAGGGCCTGTAGCCCCCAGACTCTTCCACTCCAAGCCTCCCATCACCTGCCACCCTTCCCAGGGTGTTCCCTCCCCCATCTTGCTGGGCTGCCATGCAGCACAAGGAGGGACTGCTACCCCCTGCTGGTGCACAGACCCCTCTGGACTCCTCCAGCAGTGCTCAACCCAGCCACTGTCTGGATCAGACAAAGGCACAGCCAGCCCCTGCCTGACTGGAGGAGGGGTGTCTCCTGACCAGGCCACAATGAGCTGCAATGGGCCAAACACTTGCTGGGAGAACTGTGCTTTTGAGGAGACAACCAGGAAGCCCCGGGGTGGGGGAGGGCGGCAGGGTCCTGCAAGCCAACGCACCCTCCCCCCATCCCGCAAGACAGGCTGCTGGTAGGTCATCTCCATGCAAGGAGAGGCTGTAGGAGCTGGGTATGTCCAGCTTACAGAAGAGGTGCTTAAGAGGGGACATGATAGCAGTCTGCAAATACCCGAGAGGCTGCCAGAAAGAGAAGGGAAAGCACCTTTTCTCTTGCTGCAGAAGAGGACATGGACCAATAAACTGAAGTCACAGCAAAGTAAATTTAGATTGGATATCAGGAAAAACTTCTTCACTGTTAGAGCAGGGAGGCAGTGGAACAGACACCCAAGGAAGCTGTGGACTCCCTGTCACTGGAGATGTTCAAGAAGAGGTTGGGCTGGCACTGCTTGGAGATGCTCTAGGCACAGCTATGCCCAGGTTCTACAGTGGGGTTTACCAGCCTTCTGGGCTTTGCTGATTGCCACATAGGGCTGGTTACCACATGGAACTTCCCCTCCCTTGCTGCTATGTGCGTTAGAGTTTTTCTTAAGCCTTCCTCAGAAGCATTGGGTATTGGCTGCAGTTCAGGCTGGGGGTTGCGACTAAGCTGTGCCTCTGCACCTGCTGCAACTTGAACCCAGAGGCTCCTGGCTAGAGGGTCTTGCCCCTTTGCTCGGGGCCAGACCAATGCCATCTTTGGGGCCAGGAAGAAATTTTACAGCCTGCTCAGATTGATATGGACTGGGGGAGCAGGGGTTGTCTTCTATAGCAAAGGGTGTAGCCTCTTCCTGGGATCTCTTGAGCATATATTAACAAGCCTCACAGTAGCAGAACATTGGCCACTGTTGTCTCCATTTTCCTTGTGGCAGGTCTGGATGCTGCGCTTTGTGGTTGTGCGGCAGTGCTGACTATGTAGTTTTAGTAGCAGATTATACAAGGATTTGCTTAGGATGAGGCTGGTCCTGCCTCAGGCAGGGAGATGGACTAGATGCAACCCCCACCGGTCCCTTCCAATCCTACTCCTCCAGGATCTCCTGGGCCCTTCTTGGAGGCCATGTGCAGCAAGAAGGGCCCTTCCAGGTCAGAGCACAGCCCCTGTTGTCATAGCCAGCACATCCCACCCCTCAGCAAGAGAGGCAGACAGCCTGGGGGTTTAGCATGTAAGCCCTGCTTGAGGGGCCATGAACGCACCTGCTCCGATGGGCACAGATCTGCCTCCAGCATCCAGCTTGAACCTGCTCCTGGGCCATTCACCCCATAAATCCTGTGCAAGCACAGCCCCTGCACAGACACAGTAGCCTAGCCCTCTCACACCTTGCTGTGCACAGCTAGACAAGCCCAGTTTTGCTCCTCGACTCCAACAGGTTCTCCATTTCCCTGTCCACCCCCACGTCCCTTCTCCATCCCTGCACCAGTTTGGCAACTCACTGGAGACTTGTAAAATGACACTGACACATCCCTAAAAGCGCCTTCCTTAACATGCCCTGGAGTTGCATTGGTCAGGTGGAGCCTGCCTGCTACTCCTGTAGTTTGCTCCTCCCCTACATGTTCCACTGCTGAGCTCCCAGAGGCTCCCCCCCCGCCTCCCCCAAAAGCACAGCTGCACTCCTGGAACCACTGGATTTCACCCTATTCCTTCTACATTGGTCCAAGGTTACTCAGCCCTGCTTGTGGGATATTCAGATGCTCTTCCTAACCACGCCTCAGGTGCTGTATTTCACTGGCACACAAGCTGCTTGATCCAAGACACTGGGCTCCCAGACTGACCCTCAAAGAGCTTCAGCACCACACACCCCTGCCCATCAGCTAGTGCCAGACCCACCTGATGCCTCTCCTACTGCCCCCACCAGGTCTGGCCACCTCCCCCGGGGCCCTGCCCTGACAGCCAGAGAGAGGGAGCAAGAGAGGTTGCTGTCTGAGAACAATCGGGGAGAGCTGGGTACCATCT
>NW_005842862.1:466266-470276 GCF_000455745.1 Alligator sinensis
AACCTGCTGCCTTCCACCCCTTCCTTGCAATAGCTTTCTACACAGGGTCTGCTCTAGACCTCACAATACTGAGGCTCAATGAGTAGCCCTGTAGTTACCAGGTTGCTTTTCCCTCCAAGCCAGGCTGTTCACCAGCCTATCGGGAGTACCTGCTCTGGGCTCTTTCAAAAGGGAGGAGAGAGAACACCAGGAGGAAGAAACACCGGGTCCTAGTCATCGGGGACTCCCTCCTGCGAGGGCTGGAAGGTCCGATCTGCAGGCCCGACCCCATGTCACGGCAGGTCTGCGTCATGCCTGGGGCTCGGGTCAGGGACATCACGGAGAGGATCCCGGCCTGCATCCGGCCTGCAGACCGGTACCCCATGGTTGTCGTCCATGTGGGTACAAACGACGCGGCAAGAGGCAACCCTGACCGTATTATGAGGGACTTCGAGGCTCTGGGGACCAGGCTGAAGGAGACGGGGGCGCAGGTGGTTTTTTCCTCTCTCCTTCCGGTGAGGGGGCGGGGACAGAGGCATGGGACCTGCATTGGTGAGGTCAACCAGCGCTTACGCAGCTGGTGCCGCCGGGCAGGCCTTGGGTTCCTTGACAACGACCCATGCTTTCGGGAGGGGGGATTGCTGGGGCGGGATGGGCTTCATCTCTCCCCTAATGGCAAGCGTATCTTCTCTTCCAGGTTGGCTGATCTCGTACGGCGAGCTTTAAACTAGACTCGCCGGGGGAGGGGGCTGCAGGAAGACGAGGAGACGCCATCAGGGCAAGGGGTGCAAAGGTAAGTAATGGGGGTCTTGCCATCAGGGCAAGGGGTGCAAAGGTAAGTAACAGGGGTCCTGATGGTCTGGCTAATCAGGGGGTGGGGGGGGCACACAGTCTTACAAGGCCTTAAATGCCTGTACACCAATGCTCGTAGCATGGGGAACAAACAGGAGGAACTCGCCCTCAGAATAGCTAGTTCAAATCCAGATGTCGTAGGGTTAACAGAGACATGGTGGGACTCATCCCATGACTGGGCAGTTAACATGAGGGGCTATAGGCTGTACAGGCGGGATAGAGAAGGCAGAAAAGGCGGGGGGGGGGGCAAGGCGAGAGGGATTTGACGGTGGGGGTCTATTACAGACCCCCCAATCAGGAGGAGGAGCTGGACAGGGAATTTTCAGGCCAGCTTGCGGAGACACTAAAAGCAAGGGATGTAGTTGTCATGGGCGATTTTAATTACCCGGACATCTGCTGGGAGGAGCAGTCAGCCGGGACGGACCGCTCCAGGAGGTTCTTGGCCGAGTTGCAGGACCTCCACTTGATTCAGGAGGTGCACAGTCCCACCAGAGGAGATGCTCTGCTGGACCTGGTCCTGGCCGCAGGCGACGACCTGGTAAGAGGCCTCCAGGTTCTTGACCACCTGGGCAATAGTGATCATCGCGTGCTGGAATTCACCATCCAGCGTAGAGTGTCAAGGGCCCGCAGCAAGGTGGTGGCCCTAGACTTCAGGAGGGCCAACTTCAGTGAGATGAGGAGATTAGTGGGAGAGGAACTGGGGTCCTTGAGGGCAGAGGAACTCAGCGTCCAAGAGGAGTGGTCGTTCCTTAAGGAAACGATACTCGGGGCCCAAGGGGTGTCCATCCCGACAAGAAGCAAGGCGGGCAGGAGTGTCCAAAAGCCCCCCTGGCTCACCAAGGGTGTCCGGGAATGCCTGCTTGCCAAAAGGGTGGCGTACGCCCGGTGGAAGGGGGGTGTAATCTCCAAAGAGGAGTATACCTCCTCTGCTCGGGCCTGCAGGCGGGCTGTTAGGAAGGCCAAGGCGGAGATAGAGCTCGGATTAGCGTCCAGGATTAAGGATAACAAAAAGTCCTTTTTCAAATATATTGGGAGGATGAAGAAGGCGCCGGGTAATGTGGGGCCCCTGCAGGATATGCGGGGCAATCTGGTGGTTGCGTCAGAGGATAAAGCGGACCTCTTTAACCAATTCTTCACCTCCGTTTTCTTGTGCAGGGACCGGGACTTCCCTGCTGTGATAGAAGCCGGACGCGAGGGGATCGCCTTCAGACCTCAGGTTGGGGAGGACCGGGTTAGAGAGCTTCTGGAGGGGCTGGACGCGTTCAAGTCAGCGGGTCCGGATGCTCTCCACCCCAGGGTGCTGAGGGAGCTGGCTGGGGTTATTGCAGGGCCCCTGGCACGGCTCTACGAGCGATCGTGGTGCTTGGGCCAGGTGCCAGATGATTGGAAGGTAGCTAATGTGGTCCCCATCTTCAAAAAAGGGAAAAGGGAGGACCCGGGCAATTATAGGCCCGTCAGTCTTACCTCAATCCTGGGGAAACTCTTTGAGAAGATCATCAAGGAGCACATTTGTGATGGGCCGGCATCAGAAATGATGCTCAGGGGCAATCAGCATGGATTTATTAGGGGGAGATCATGTCAGACCAACCTGATTGCCTTTTATGATCAGGTCACAAAGGCCATGGACGCAGGTGTCGCGGTGGATGTAGTCTTTCTGGACTTCAGCAAGGCCTTTGACACCGTCTCTCACCCCATCCTAATTAATAAACTAGGCGACTGTGGCATAGATGCCTACACGGTCAGATGGATTGCAGATTGGCTGAAGGGTCGCACTCAGAGGGTGGTGGTGGATGGATCATACTCGACTTGGGGGGAGGTGGGTAGTGGAGTCCCCCAGGGCTCGGTCCTGGGGCCTGCGCTGTTCAATTTCTTCATCAGCGATCTTGATGTTGGGGTGGAAAGCAACCTGTTTAAATTCGCTGATGACACCAAAATTTGGGGGGAGGTGAGCACGCTAGCAGGGAGAGAGAGATTGCAGAAGGATCTGGATAGGTTACAGGGGTGGGCAAACAGGAACAGGATGTGTTTCAATACGGACAAGTGCAGGGTGCTGCACTTGGGTAGTAGGAACCAGCAGCACACTTATACGATGGGGAACTCCCTACTTGAGAGCATGGAGGCGGAAAGGGATCTTGGTGTCATTATTGACTCCAAGATGAACATGGGCCGACAATGCGAGGTCATGGTTGGCAGGGCTAACCGGACCTTGTCGTGCATCCACAGGTGCATCTCGAGTAGAGCCAGGGAGGTGATCCTCCCCCTCTATGCAACGCTGGTCAGGCCGCAGCTGGAGTATTGTGTCCAGTTCTGTGCGCCCCATTTCAGGAGGGATGTGGACAACATGGAGAGGGTCCAGAGGAGGGCCACCCGCATGATCCGGGGACAACAGGGCAGACCCTACAGTGAGAGACTGCGGGACCTGAACCTATTCAGCCTCCACAAGAGAAGGCTGAGGGGGGACCTGGTGACCGTCTATAAACTCACTAGGGGGAACCAGAAGGGTTTGGGGGAGACGCTGTTTCCCCTAGCCCCCGCTGGCATAACAAGGAGAAATGGGCACAAGTTGATGGAGAGGAGGTACAGATTGGACATCCGCAAAAACTACTTCACAGTTAGGGCGGCTAGGAGCTGGAACCAACTTCCAAGGGAGGTGGTGCTGGCCCCTACCCTGGGGATCTTTAAGAAGAGGCTGGATACCTACCTGGCTGGACTCATTTGAGTCCCGTTTTTTGTTTAGGGTTCTTTTGTTGTTCTCCCGCCCTGGCGGGGGGTCGGGCTAGAAGATCTATTAGGTCCCTTCCGACCCTAAAACTATGAAACTATGAAAAGGCAGGAGATGTGACCCCCATGCTGAGTGCACTAAGCTCTGTGTTTTTACTTGCCTTTGGGACTGGCGGTTCCCACACAAGCACCCCCACTCCCATGAATGCTGCACCCCTCCAGCCAGCCATGCTGCCCCCACAGCAGTCAGGCAGGATATCAACATTTGGGGGCAGGGCCACACCTGGGCAAGTGTCACCACCCCCCGCCTCTCCATCCTTGGCAAAGTCTTTGAAAAAATTATCAAGGCTCACATATGCGAGAGCCCAGCAGGACAAATTATGCGGAGGGGAAACCAGCACGGGTTCGTGGCAGGCAGATCGTGCCTGACCAATCTAGTCTCTTTTTATGACCAGGTT
>NW_005842862.1:471308-473344 GCF_000455745.1 Alligator sinensis
CTCTTTCCTGCTTATGCAGGGGGTCGGACTCGATGATCTATTGAGGTCCCTTCCGGCCCTAACATCTATGAATCTATGAACCTCCTAGAGACCCCGCCTCTTCATCCTCCATTTGTCAGTGGCAGCACAGCCTTCTGCTGAATGTTTGAATGCCCTGGCAGCCCTCACATGATGCCCCTGCCCAGCTGGCCTATCCTGGCAGGTTGTGGGGGGTCCAGCATGGGTGAAATCAGGCAACCAGCTCGCCCTAGTGATTGCAGGATCACAAACAAGGTACCCCCTGCCTAGAGACCCCGCCTCTTCATCCTCCATTTGTCAGTGGCAGCACAGCCTTCTGCTGAATGTTTGAATGCCCTGGCAGCCCTCACATGATGCCCCTGCCCAGCTGGCCTATCCTGGCAGGTTGTGGGGGGTCCAGCATGGGTGAAATCAGGCAACCAGCTCGCCCTAGTGATTGCAGGATCACAAACAAGGTACCCCCTGCCCTCCCTGCCCTTGCCGGCAGTACCTACCTCCTTCTCCTCCTGGGGCTCCGATTCACTCTGCCCCATGTCTGCTGCCAGCCCCACTGGCAGTCCCAGCCCATAGAGGAGCCTGTGGACAAGCAGAGACGGTCACAGCAGCCACAAGGGACCCCAGAACAGCTCCTAGACCCACAACATCAAGGAGCAACCTCTGCTCCACCCCCTCCCACAGTGCCATCCCAAGGCATCAACTGTCCCTTTCCAATCCCAGACCCCAGCAGGTCCAGGCCTGGGCCCCACCCACCAGCCTGCCCCGGTTCCCACCAGGACAGGCTAACTCCACTGCCCCTTGCCCACTCCTCCCTAGGCACAGATCACAGGTGCCTGCTGCCCAGGCCACAATCACCGTGACCTCAACCTCCAGCCTGTGCACAGACCAGGAAAGAGCAACCCTGGCAGGCACAGGAGGGAAGGCTGTAGACAGACAGACTGACAGCACAGGGCTCATCCCCTCCACCAAGGAGGCAGGCATTAATTGCCCCTGGTAAGTTCCTACTGCACAGCCTCCCTCTGGCTGCTGGTGTTCAAGGCTGCCATGTCCACACACCCTTGGGCATCAGGCCAGCCCTGCCAAGCACCCACAACTAGCCTCATGGACCATAGCAAGCACCAGACACTCACACTGAGCTGATGTGCCATGCGTGGCCCAGGCATGCAGCAAGGCCGGACAGAGCCAGGAGAGTGCCATGTCCTGCCCACACCAGGGGGCCAGGGGCCAAGCTACAAGGCAGGGCAGGGGCAGCTCTGATGCATTACCAGGATAATGGGGTTCCAGGCCCTGAATGCAGGGCCCAGGCGCCCAGCCAGCATGCCCCCTGTACATACCCCAGTGGCTGGAATCTAGCTGTCCCCAGCATCCCCACCAAGGCCAAAGCCTCAGGAAGAGGAAGCAGCTACCGGCGTCAATGACTGTGGGATGCCAAAAGCACTGCACACCCCAGGCAGGACAGGTCCAGGCCAAGAGCAAGCAGCTAAAACCCTGGTGCTCCCCAGAACTGCAGTGCCTGCTTCACCTTGTACCAGAGGGTTTTATGCCTGCAAAGGGGAAGTTATTCCCACCCCCACCACATCCCACTGGATTATGCAACCCAGCTCAGCCCAGAGTACTTCCTCTTGGGCCTCAAGGAGGGGAAGTTGAGCAGAGCTGCAACCTGGCTGCAGGCACTGTCAGCTCTGTGCAGGGCAATGATACACCGCTCACACTTCTTGCCTGCTTTGTCGAGGCAGCACCTGTGCCCCAAGGTGCCCAATTCTGAAAAGGCACTGTGACAACAGCAGAGCAGGGATCTCCAGAGCTTGTGGCTGGGCTCAGCCCCTCCTGTTCAGCACAGTGTTAGCCCTGCTCCTAGTAGATAGCTCCAAAGTCTCCTGTAGCTCCAGCCCCACTCCCCATGGGGCACTACATAGCTCTGCCCTCAGTACACAGCTGGGAAGCAGCCCACACTACCCAGCCCCACCTGGACCAGGGATTCCTGCCCACCAGGTCCCCCAAAACTGCAAGGATTTTCAAAG
>NW_005842862.1:473433-475798 GCF_000455745.1 Alligator sinensis
GTCCCTGGAGCCACAGGCAGGTGCAGCTGAGCTGTGGTGCACAGGGTGGGAGAAGGCTGTTGGACAAACCCACCTGGTCAAGTACCCTAGGTTGCTCAGAATGATCAGCTGGTCCCCACCAGTACTCTCTGCTCCTCCAGGCTGCCAGCCCTCACCCCAGCAGTGCACCGCTGCTCTGCCCTTTCAGCTGGCTTCGCTCTAGGCAGATGGCATGGAAGCGGTGCAGCTGAGCTGTGGTGCACAGGGTGGGAGAAGGCTGTTGGACAAACCCACCTGGTCAAGTACCCTAGGTTGCTCAGAATGATCAGCTGGTCCCCACCAGTACTCTCTGCTCCTCCAGGCTGCCAGCCCTCACCCCAGCAGTGCACCGCTGCTCTGCCCTTTCAGCTGGCTTCGCTCTAGGCAGATGGCATGGAAGCGGTCACAAGAACTGAGAGAAGAGCCCTGGTGCCTCCGTTAGCCAGTGGGCAGGTGGGAACCTGCAGGCTTGCAGGCCTGCTCCAAGCCCAGAGACAGCCAGGGGGCTGGGTGAATGAACAGCCACGTGCTCCACCCTGATGCAGGGCCTGGCTGCTCTCCTGTTCTGGAGGGACAAAGGGCCCTGAATACACAGGGCACAGCCTGGTGCTGACACAGAGCAGAAGTCAGGATGGCACAATAGCTTTCTGCCCTGGGGCCAGCTCCTGCATTGGGACCCACAGAGCAACAAGGGGAGGGGGACTCTGATCAGTCTGTTCCAGTTACACCCCAAGAAAGAGGTGACACCCCCAGCTGGGAGTAAGGCAGAGACAGG
This sequence comes from Alligator sinensis, assembly GCF_000455745.1. Taxonomy (NCBI): domain Eukaryota; kingdom Metazoa; phylum Chordata; order Crocodylia; family Alligatoridae; genus Alligator; species Alligator sinensis. The sequence goes on from NW_005842862.1 coordinate 474,227, forward strand.
ACCCAGCCTTCTGACACCACTGGGGCTTTCCAAGGAGGTGTTCCCAGGGGAGCTCCATCCCAGCAGGAAGCTGCACTCAGGGACACAGAAGCCAGAGATGCTCCCAAGATCCCCCAACTCCAGAAGCTGGGGCTATCAGGAGTCAGGCCCCTCAGCTGCATCCAGAGCAGCAAGTCTGTTTTCAGGTGTCCAGGCAAGTCCTGCCTGGAAGATTCCCTGTCAGGAGACAAGGGCACAGGGGGCACGGCCCACACCTCAGCCCTGGGATAAGCGCTGTCCAGGCTCATACCTTCAGCAGCAGGTTCAGATCCAAACCAATGTCCTTGGGAGACCCCAAGGGCTTGGGACCTGGAGGAGCACTCTCCTAGCACAAGACCTGCTCCACCACACATTGCACTTGGTCTGACCCACTGCCCCCCAGTGAGTTGGCACCAGCTCCTCCAAGGACATTGCAAACCCTGTAGGGAGCAGAGCTAGGGCCACTGCCCAGTCCACAACAGTGCTACAGGCAGCACCCACAACAGCCTTGGGTTGACAAGACACTGGGATGGGGAGAGGTAGGGAAGAAAGCTCCTTCTCTCTAGCCCCAGTACAAGGCGACTGTGGACACTTGGAGTTCCTGTGCCAGGAGCAGGCTGGACAAGCACCTGAGGTCTGAAAGTGAACGTCATCCTGAGACAGACCCAGGCAGGAATAGCTCAGGGGCTCCCATGTTACCTGTGAACCCCAAACATCTGCTACCCCCGCCACAGGACGTCCGTCACAGAGACGGCAGCCAGAAAGAGAGGGCCAGCATCCATCATCGCCTGGAGGAAGCAGGAGCCAGTCACAGACAGAGAACAGAAAGCAAGCGGCCCCACCAGCCCTCCAGCTGAACCCAGGTCAGGCCCAGCCCAGCTGGCGCTCGGCAGAACAGGCAGCAGGCTTTGGTGCTGGGGCAAGTGGCACGGCCCCTTGGGAGCTGGCATCACCAGTGGTGCTAGATCAGATGCCAGCACTTGAGCTTCAGGCAGAGGCAGCAGCTATGTCACCAGCAAAGACCAGGAGCTCTTTCCAGGCAGGGCTGACACACTGCTAAGTGCGGGCAGGCCGAGCCCAGGCCACCACACCCGAGCGCTCATGATGCGCTGGGCCAAGGGCTCCTAGCTCAGCACGGCACCTGCCCTTCCGCTGCAGCAGGGCTGGCAGGGCTCCAGCGCTGGGCTCAGCACTGCCAGGCTCCACCGCTCACGGCCCTCCGCAGCAGGGGCCCTGCAGCCCTCGCCTGCCTGCCCCCGACGACGAGGCGATGCACAGCAGCGACCTCAAGCCAAGCAGCACGGCCAGGGCGCGGGGCCGGGAGGCTGCTGCCTGCGCAGTCCAGTAGCCCCGTGGCTGCATCAACGCCTCTGCAGCCCAGCCCGTCCCGCACGTGCCAGCCTGGGCCCTGCTGCTCAGCTCTCCGCGCCGCGCTCGGCCCCCCACCCCCGGACCCGGGCGGGGCGGGGCGGGGCCTGCAGCCCCCTGGCAGGGCACAGCTGCTGCGCGTGGGCTTCGCTGGCACCTGCCGCCTGGCCCAGAGGATGCAGGGAG
>NW_005842862.1:475960-478924 GCF_000455745.1 Alligator sinensis
TGCAGCGGGGTCATGGTCCCTTTAAGCCCTGCCCCCGCCCCTCCGGCCCCGCCCCTCTCCTGGCGGCCCAGCCCGGTCACGTCACCCGGAGTGCGACGGAATCCCGCGGCCATCTTGGGAGGGTCCAAGGCGACAGGCGAAAGCAAGGAGAGCCATCTTGGGAGTGGCACAGGCGCAGCGTCATGCGACACTGTGCGATGACATTATAAAAACGCGACAGCGTGTGCTCGGCCGCCATGCTGGGAGAAGCAGGGGAGGCAGTGGGGGCAGCCCCTCCCCCAGCACGGCCCGATCCCCGCGCGTGCCGGCGGAGGGGGTGGTCCCAGCCGTGCCCCACCTGGTGCCAGGGACCGGGCTCAGGCACCCAAGGGACACGCCCTGACCCTGTGTGGGAACCCTGGGCCTGGACCTCCAAGCCCTTGGACCCCCGGGCCAGGGCCTGTTCTCGCGTCGCACTCCACGTCCCGTCCTCGCACCCGCCAGAGGCACCCTGGGGCGGCCTCCCTCCCGCTCCGCCGCTCCCCCCCCCGCCCCCGTCTGTCTAACCAGTGGGCTCACCCCCTGCCCAGCACGTGGGGCAGACGGGATGGTTTCTCCGGGGGTCCCATATAGCTGGAGTGCCCGATCTGGTCCTCCCGCGCCCAGCTGCACCCCACCCCCAGGGAGGGGGAAGGGGGTTAATGCAATCCGGGTCCAGCTGCCGCAAGGGGAGCAGTGTTTCTCGCCCTCAATGTGCTTTTAGGAATTTGGGGGGGAGGTGACCATATTAACTGCCCCCACTCCCCTACTGCAAGATTTCCCAACCCCTGCCATGGCTCCGTGGGCTGAAACTGGCTGGCCGGCTAGAGGTTGAGCACCCCTGCTCTGAACTCTTCATTCCACGTGTGTCAAAAGCCCTCTCTTTTGGCTGTGGTAATGCCGCCAGCCTTTCTCCTGCAATTCTGCTGCCTGTAGCTGCTCCTGGCCCCGTAGCTCCTGTTTCACAGCCCTGCAGTGTTTTTGACTCATCCCAATGAAATGGTATTTGTTTTTGTTTCAGTCTTAAACTGAATCATCCAGCCTTAGGCCCCTAGCAAATCAGTAAAGCTTCTAGTTTTTGTATCTGGAGAAAAATAGACACCGTGTTACATGTGATGATGCACCTCACCCTCTGCATGTCCCTTTTAAAAATCTTACATCGCCCATGCCCCTGCCTCCACCTCGCTCATGCCAGCCAGACCTGGGGAGAGCAAGAGGAGGGTGCAGACCAAACCACCTCTACACTGAAGCCAAAGCACTGGCAGTGTTGTACCCCACCTCCCTCCATGCTGCAGCCCAGAGACTCCACCAGCTCTCCAGGAAAGCATGACACATTTACTGGTTCGTTATCATCCACATATTAAAAAGACATCAGTATTACACACATAGGCCACACAGTATTAGTGTTACCCCGCCCAGAGGGGCTGTGCAGCAGTCCAGTCTTAACAGGACCAGAGCCACAGGTGATGGCAGCAGGAGGCACCGCACAGCATGTTAAGTGGCGGGGAGGTGGGGCTTGTGTCGCATCAACAGGTGCCAGAGCCTGGGAGTCATGGCCACGCTGTGGGGGAGCTTGCTTCTGCTGTCTGGTCCAGGCCCCTACAGAGGCAGGTGGTTGTGAAGTGAGAGGCAATAGGCACCAAAGAGCTGACGGAAGCAGCCACGCTGGATGTGTCATGATGGGCTCAGTCCCGTTCAAGTCTGACTCACTCTGGTACAGCCTTCCCCACCTCTGAGCAGGGGCTGCTGTGGGGAGGGGTCTCTCTGTCCCACTGCTGGCTGAGCTTTTTTGGATGGATACTTCCAGCCTTTCCTCCACTAACTGAGAGCCAGGCTGCATTAAAGGGAATGTTTTGAGTGCTGTGAGACTTGCATGGATGATGCCCCAGGATGATGCCTCGCTGCCAGGCCCAGTGGGACAGAGGCAGGGAAGGTGAGAGCAGGGAGGACCAACAGACAGTGTGCGCAAGCTCTGGCTGTTAGCCTCGTGTGGCCTTGCCGGAGAAAAGCTGAGCACAGCCATGCTTGGGACAGCGACCATGGGCAGTGCTGGGGGGCCCATGGGGCTGGCACAGGGACATCGTGGCAGTCCTGGGCACGTGGTGAGGAGATTCTGGGTCTGTCTCACAAGGTCAGGGGGCTGCTGAGCAGAGTGCAGAGCAGCAGCCAAGCCGTGATTTGGCTGCAGAGGGAGTTTGGCATGGGAGCCCTGCTGTCAGAGGGCAGAGCACCCCTGGAGCTACAAGGGGCCCTGAGGCAAGGGATAGAGATGCCCTCCCCAGCTTGGCAAAGACAGAGGGCAGGCAAAGCTGTTCCCAGAGGTGGGGGGACAGAGAGAAGGGAACGCTATGCAACAATGCAGAGCTGTTCCTGCTCCCCAGAGGGAACAGCTGCTTGTTACAAAACATGCCCTTGACTTGCCCTGCCTGGCACCTGGAAGACGCAGCCCATCCAGACCAAAGTAAACAGCCCCAGTGCCAGGGTCCCCCCTGGCAAGTAAACAGTCCCAGCCCCCACCACCTGGCCTTGTGCACCCTGGGCATGGCCCAGCCATGGGCCCCTCCTTCAGTGAAGAGTAGCGCTGCAAGGGGGATTTTGGTTTAAGGCAGTGATTCTCAGCCGGGGAACCCTGAGAACCTTTCGAGGGTGGTGCAGGGTGCCACGCAGTGTGAGCACCGTTACATGTTAAGATAAACCCAGGGATCTCAAAGAGGAATCTGGAGCATTAAAAACCTTCTGGCCCGCTGCGCCTGTCTGAGTTGCTTGCCACAAAATTGCTCTAGTGTTTTTCTGTAGGTAAAAAAATGAAGTACAAACTAAAGAGTTGGCATTTTCCAAGTGGGCCTTGAGGCTATGAACGGGGCGTGGGGGGGCACAACAGCAGCGGGAGCACAGTGGCGGTAAGCGTGGAGCTCCCACAGACATCACCGGCACTGTCGGGGGGGG
>NW_005842862.1:478934-500954 GCF_000455745.1 Alligator sinensis
GGGCATGCAGCAACCGCGGACTGCCTGCAGATGCCACCAGCAGTGTCAGCAGCATGGTGGTGAGAGGCAACCACCCGCAGGCACCGCCAACACTGTCAGCAGCGCCGTTTTGTAGGAGGTGCACTGCCACACTCAGGGGGTACATGTGCACCCGTGCGCCCCCTACACGTTGCCCCTGCTTGAGGCTAAGGAAGGGTGATTCAAGTCTGAAAAGGTTGAGAAGCACTGGTTTAACCTCCTCTCCCATCAACCACCAGCAGTTGAGAGTCCTGCCCTACTTCAGTCATGCCCCACCACTGAGATTCATAGATGCTACGGTCAGAAGAGACCTCAACAGATCGTCAAGTCCTCTTTCCTGCCTGGGCAGGAAAGAGAGCTGGGCCAGATGCCCCCAGCCAGGTGCCTATCCAGCCTTCTCTTAAAGACCCCCAAGGTGGGAAAGAGCACCACCTCCCTTGGGAGCCCAGTCCAAATTTTGGCCACCCTTACTGTGAATGAGTTTTTACTGATATCTAGCCCAAATCTGCTCTGTCAGTTTGTGACCCATTGCTCCTTGTGTGACTCTACTTGCCACAGGGGCGATGTGTAGGGGTGCACATAGGTGCACATGCACCCCGAGCGTGGCGGTGCACCCCCTACAAAAAGGCACCTCCCCATGCCTGCAGTGTGAGGCTGTGGCAGCCAGGCCTGAACTCACACCATCCAGCAAAGCTTCCAGGAAAGGGCAGAGATCTACAAGGTGTTGGCAAGCCCAGAGGAGCCCCATACCCCCACTATGGCAGAGGTGGCTAGAAGGGAAACCTGCTTGAGGCTGCAGCCCTTCCTGATGGAGCTGCCCAGGCAGAGCACTGGGGATGCTGTGTCCCACATTAGGGCAGGAGAAAGAAACCGCCTTGGGAACAGAAGCTGGAAGCCAGGGCACCCTCACATCCCACCCCCAGGACACTACCTCCTCCCTGCATCAGTGTACCAAGGCAGGAGGAGCCATCTCATCTGGCCCCCTACAACTGGTTCAATGCTGCTGAAGAACTGGGCCCCAGTCAACAAACCTCACTGCAGAGTTTGCGCCTTTCTAGTCTGAGTTTGTCCAGCCTCAAATGCCTGCCCCTGGGTCTGGTTTCAGCCAGGTGAGAGAAAGCTGGGGGTTGTTCTGGGAACCCCACTGCAGAGAAGAGGCAGCCACAGGGGAGAGGGAAGGCCTGTAGTGGTGACCCAGTGAGAGGAGCGGGGGGACGCTGCCACCAGACATGGTGGGAGTGAGGATGCGGGAAGCAGAGGGCAACCAAGACTGCATCCCAGGGCAGGGAAATGGGGCAATGCTAAAGAAGAAAACAGGGCCCTGCAGCTGTGCAACCCAGGGGAGCCAGCCCCTGGTGGGATCTCAACAAACCCATAGGGAGGGGAGCAGGGAACCCCAAAACTGGGCAAGTGTGGGCTCTGCCACTGGCAGTGCCCCTTTCCAAGCATACCCTTCCAGAGCCAGTCTGGGAGCATGCCTAGAACTGTGGCTGGTCACAGCAGCAATCTCTAAACTCACCTGATTCAAGAAACATTAAAGTGCCAAGGTGCCCAAGAGGACACAGAAGGGGTGGGGGGCAGAGTCTGAAAGTGGGACTTTGTGGCCAGGCTGCACCTGGAGCAGAGGACCAAGGACTTTAGAAGCCTTTCCTGCTTGTCCATTCAGGGGCAGGGCTCACCTGGGTGCCAGAGGTCCCCTGGGGGCTCTGGATGCGGTGGCAGAAGCCTCGAGCAGACACATGACCCACTGGGTCCAACTGAACAGGCATCTGCCAACCCCTTGCAAGACCCTGCAGCTGCCAGGGGAAGTGTGCTTCAACCCTGCCATACATCTCAAGGTCCCAGCAGAAGCAAGGAAAAGCAGGGGGGCTTTTTAAGGCCTCTGAAGCTTTTCAAACCCCAGAGGCAGCAGAAGGGACTGAGCCAGGCCCTCACTCTGTGCAGGACCTGCTCAGGCAAACCATACCTGGAATAAGCTTCAACATGAACCCAGCCTGTCCAAATGCAGGGGACAACACTGCTCAGTATCCCAGGCAGTGCCAGCACAGCCGCAGGGAAGAGAATCGAGATGTGAGGTGAGGGCATATTTATACCCAGCATCAGTGTTGATTTAGTAAAGGATCACTTCAAGAGGCTAGACAACTTCAAGTCAGCTAGCCCGGACATATTACACCCTAGAGTACTCAAGGAGTTGGCAGGTGTCATACCCCAACCATTGGCAAAAATATTTGAAAATTCGTGGCCCTCAGGTGAAGTACCTGAAGACTGGAAGAAGGCTAATGTGGTACCCATCTTCAAGAAAGGGCAGAAAGTTGATCCCGGGAATTACAGGCCAATAAGCTTGACCTCAATCCCCGGTAAGATTCCGGAGAAAATTATCAAGGAGACCCTTCTGGATAAGCTGGCTGAAGGCAACATCCTGGGGGACAGCCAGCACAGGTTTGTCATGGGTAGGTCTTGCCTGACCAATCTCATCTCCTTCTATGACCAGGTGACATATCATCCGGACAAGGGAGAAGAGATTGACATATATCTGGACTTTAAAAAAGCTTTTGATCTCGTGTCCCATGACCTCTTTATGGAAAAATTAACCAACTGTGGCCTTGGCTTCACCATAGTCCGATGGCTGGGTAATTGGCTCCGAGGTCGGACCTAGAGAGTAGTGGTCGATGGTAGCGAATCATCATGGTGCTCTGTGACCAGTGGCATTCCCCAAGGCTCTGTCCTTGGACCAGTTCTCTTTAACAGCTTTATCAACAATGTGGACATTGGTGTCAGAAGCACACTGGCTATGTTCGCTGATGACACTAAACTTTGGGGCATAGTGTCCACACCAAAGGACAGGCTAGTGATCCAGGCTGACCTGAATAAACTTAGTAAGTGGGTGGATACAAACTTGATGATATTCAATATAGATAAACGTAAGGTACTCCACCTTGGGAGAAAAAACCGGCAGCATGCTTATAGGTTTAGCAGTGCTACGCTTGCTAGCACCACAGCTGAAAGAGACTTGGGGGTCATGATTGACCACAAGATGAACATAAGCCACCAACGCGATGTCACAGCTGGCAAAGCAAACAATACTTTGGCTTGCGTCCACAGATGCTTCTCAAGTAAATCTCAGGATGTCATCCTCCTACTGTACTCAGCCTTGGTGAGGCCACAGCTGGAGTACTGCATCCAATTCTGGGCTCCACAATTCAAGAAGGATGTTGAGAAGCTTGAGAGAGTCCAGAAGAGAACCACACGCATGATCAAAGAACAAAAGAACAGGCCTTATGAAGAGAGGCTGAGAACCATGGGGCTTTTCAGCCTGGAAAAGTGCAGGCTCAGGGGGCACCTGGTGGCTGCTTATAAGTATATAAGGGGTGTACACATCAGGATCTGGGAGAACGCCTCTTCGCCAGAGTGCCCCAAGGAAAAACAAGGACCAATGGTCATAAACTCCTCCAAGACCATTTTAGGCTGGACATAAGGAAAAATTTCTTTACTGTCCGAGCCCCCAAGAACTGGAATAGACTCCCTCCAGAGGTGGTGCAGGCACCTACTCTGGACTCATTCAAGAAGCGTTTGGATGCTTATGTTGCTGGCACCCTTTGACCCCAGCTGACTTCCTGCCCCTGCGGCAGGGGGCTGGACTTGATGATCTTCGAGATCCCTTCCAGCCCTAACATCTATGAAATCTATGTGAGGAGAAGCCAGCGACAGCACGAAGGGGACATGCCCAGAACACAACTGCTGAGATGGTCCCAGGTCCTCCCAGGAGAATCGGTCAGATGAGGGGAGCAGCAGTGTTCCCCCAGCCCCTACAGAGATGCAGTGAGCTCTGGACCTGAAGGAATCTCCTGATACCACAGGGCAGGGCAAGGCTCCTCCCTCTCTGGACCAGAAGGAACAGGGGCAGGAGAGGGGAGAGGAGGAAAAGCAACTGAGGAGCAGGCCATGTGCTGCCCCACGGCCCCCACAGAGCAGGGACAGGGGAGCTGCATGTCCTGTAGGTACTGCTAAGGCAAGAAGTCTCTGAGCACAGGAGCTATGGGGCACCCAAAGTGGGATATGGGCATGGCCAAGCACCCAGTGACCCACTCTCAGCAGGCCCCTGGCTCAAGTGGGGGGGCTCTCTCACAGCAGCGAGGGGTGGGGGTGGATGCTGTTTCCAGTGCTGGGGACACATTAGCCTCCCTGCCAAGCTCTGTCCCCAACTGGCCTGAGTGGGGCCCTCAGCCTCTCCCCTCCATTCTGCCCCGAGGACCATGCAGCCTGGTGAGAACCAGTCACGCAGAACTAGCGGGTGCTCCAAAGCCATGGCAGCTCCCACTGCAGGGCCCATAGGTCCAGGGTTCACTCTGCAGAAAGAGGCTGGCCTCGCCTCTGTAAGGGGCACACACCACTCAGGGTCAGCCTAGCCCACTCTTGCCATGGGTCACTGGCATCCAGCAGGAGGAATGGCTATCGGGCACGGGAAGAGGGGCCTGGGTGGCAGCGGGGCAGCTCCATCCCCAGACCAGGCCGTCCAGACAGGCCCCTACACTGGCACAGGTCCCCAGCAGTGCAGCTCCATGGGGTGCGCGAGTCTCCCACGGCAGCGAGGCTCAGTTCACCAGCAGTGTATTCTCTTCCAGTGGGGCCCTGCAGAGGGGTGAGGGAAACCATGAGCTCCTCCCAACCATGGAAACACCCCTCACTCCAATGCCCATGGGCACACCATTGGCAGAGCAGGAACCAGGACCAGCTTTTCTGCAGGCACCACATCCCTGGGCACTGGTGGTTGCTGTTTATCCCCACATCTGGGGCTCACTCCTACCCAAACTCCTGTGTTGGGGACCTCTTCTCCCTCCGCACGTCAGCCTGCACTCCCTAGGGGCCACCAGTGACATGCTGTCTCCCCTGGGATGAGGCTCCTGCCTGTAATTTAAGACACAGCTCCAGAGAGCAGAGGAAATGCACCTGTTTAGAGTCCACTGTCCCCTCTGCTGCCCTGCCCCTCTGCATCCCGGCCCTGGGCTTCCCCTATGCTCTGCCAGTGGTTCTCTGTCCCAATCCACAGCCCCTGATATTCCCTGAGACAGTGACTTTGCAGCCTGTGTCCCCTTGAAAGCAGGAGCAGACTCAGCTACAGCCCCCAACTGCAACCCTGCCCACTGCCAGTCTGCACCCAGAGCCCAGAGGTCCAGGTCACACCAGACCAGCACACGTACCCCTCACAGCAGCAGAAGACTGAGCAGGAAGAGGTGCTCTCTCGGCGGAACTTGCCAGACTTGGGGCTGTCCTTGCACTCGGCAATGTAGGCGTGGAGCTGTGTGACGGGCATGCTGCCCTCACACTGGTGCTGCAGGGACATGACAGAGAGGGCCTTAGCAGTGGTGGAATTTGAACTCAGGCCCCAACGAGACTGGCGCCTCCACCCAGGGTCTCTGCTCACCAACAGCTGCATCTAGGGCACTGATGGCTTGACTTCCTGCCTGCCAGACTCATGCCCTGGGCCTGGCCTGACACAGACTCACGACCTGGAATGAGGGGGGCTCCCAGGGTCACTGGGAGTGCAACCTTCAGCCAGGACACCAGTTGGCACCTGATGCAGGGAGTGCTGGAGCCTCAGCTCTGCCCTCATGGGCCGAGGAAATTCTGGTAGGGAGCCAGGAATCAAGCCCAACCCCTCTCCCAGGGAGCAGACGATTGTCTCTAAACCACCTCCCGGGAGGACACACACTAGGCTCATCTGGTGCCCACTAGCACCAGGGCAGCTTACAACACGCCTGCCTGCTGCTGTGACTGACCAGAAGGGTAGCCCACAGGGACCGCAGCCCCAGCATGCCTTTCTCCACCCCCAGATGGAGGCATCTCCCTTCCCTATGGTCCCAGGTGGCTCTGAGCAGCTTGGCTGGGCCCCACGGCCACCAAGCTCCATCCTCAGTCCCTCCCATGCTGTGCTCCACTCCCAGCCTGACCTTGATGGTCTCATAAGAACCGGTGATGAGAGCGATGAAGAGGCTGAGCACCATGTAGATGAAGAGGCTGATGAAAGTGTACAGGTAGAGCTGACTGAAGAGCCACACCAGATAGCTGTTCTGCTGCATCTCCGCAAAGGTCACGAACATGTCGTCCCCATTGATGAGGGAGAAGAGGCACTCAGACACCATGGAGAGGGAGCGGAACTGCACGGGGGTGTAGGGGGAAGTGACTGTCACCAGCTGGCTGTGTCTGGGGCACCTGCAGTACCTCTCCTAGGGGGCAAAGTTATGGTGCGCACTCTACACTCCCACCTCTCTCAGCAGTACTGTACCTAGACTCCTGGCAGCCCCAAGCAAACTGTTAGTATTGGGCCCCCTTTGCCAGAAATAATTATATTAATAACCAGACAACAGAAAACAATTACCATTTTGGGGCCCCCTTTCTGTCCGGACCCTGGGCGGCCTCCCAGTTTGCCCATGCCTGTGTCTGGACCTGCCTCCCAGGTGCAGCAGGGCAGAACATGGCCTCAGCCCCGGTAGCAGAGTTGCTACCAGGCCCTGGGGATCTCACCACACTTCAGATCTCACCAGCTGCCCCCAAACCGCCTGCCTGGGAGCTGAGCAGACCCGAGCCCCAAAGTACAGTTGCAGCAGCTTCAGCTGAGTACCCTGAGCCAGCACAGGAACAGGAGGAGACTGCTCCCTCGCAGCCACCACTCTGGGCAGAGCAGAGGAAGCCAGCTGGGCACCAGGGATGGGCGGCTGCTGCCTGTGCTCTGATTGAACCAGCAGCTTAGGGAGGAACCAGGACCAGCTGCCTCCTCCCTGAGGTGAAGGGAACTGTCTACCCTGCAGTCCCAGGCTAGAGCTGCACCCCAAGGGAAAGGGGCATCTTAACATAAACCAGCATGGACACAGCAGTGTGGTGCAACCCCCAGTGCTCTGCCACAGCCCAAGGACCCTCATGGCCCCCTCCCACATAGTAGAAGCCACAATGGCCAAAGATCACCCCCCCACTCCCAGTACCTTGACATGATAGGGTCCCAGCACGATCCAGCCACAGAAGCAGTAGCCCAAGTAGATGACGGCCACGCAGCAGCAGAAGCGGATGACGTTGGGCAATGCCACCCGCAGTGTCACAATGAGGATCTGCCCAGGAGAGCCAATAGTGTCAGACTCGGCCAGGACATAATCCCAGCACCCCCAAGGAAACAGGGGCCAACTGGCACATGGAGAGGAAGGGGGCAAGCCAGTAGGGACCGGGTTGGGGCTCTGTGGGCAGCCATTGGATCCAGTCGTGGACAGAAGTGAGCTGGTGATACACCCGGGAGTCAAGATTGGCCAGCTCCCCAGACAGCATGTGCAGGAGCCCCTGTCTTGAGCAGGAAGTGAATCCCTGTGGGGCCCTGATAAAGAGTGCCCTGCTCCCACCCTCCTTTCCAGGGCAGACACCCTGGGCCCCTGGAGCAGGACAGGCAGTGGGAGTGGACAAAGCACTAAAACCACCTCAGGAAATCACTCCAGCTGTTTGGTGGGAGACAGCAGGGCCTAGAAGAGCTGTGCACAGGGCAAGACAGGGGGCACTGGCTGGGCTTCAGGGAGGATGAACCCAGGCCAGGTGCAGGACACAGCGTAGGATAGCATGGGTCACACTGCAGGGCAGCAAACAGGGCAGTGTTTGCCTGGCATCCACCTTGCTGCTATGCCATGGGTGCAGGGCAGGGCATGGGGCTCCCTCCCACCTGGGCAGACCCTTGGTCGCACTCACATTGTACTTCTGAAAGAAGGTGAGGTAACGGATGACGCCAACCCAGACCAGCAGTGTGGAGGTGCCCAGGAGGATGCTGCAGATGTCGTAGCTAGCCAGGTTCTGTGGACACAAGCACAGTGGGCTGCCACGTGAGGCCAGAGCAGACCTCCCACAGCTCCTCTGCTCCTGATGGAGCCCATGCCCTGCACCTACACCCACAGTCTCCAGCACCCACTGCAGCCTGGGGGGCCAGACATGACACAACCAAACATGCTATGAAGGCAGAGGGGGTGGCTTCATGTGAGGCTCCAGCCTGGGGCACAGTGGGGCTGGGAGAAGCTCACACAATATGGGGCTACAGTGCCAAGGACCTCATGGTGTGTATGAATGCGACCATCCAGCATCGTGGCCTCACTCTTACCCCATGCACTCTAGCAGGCAAAAAGCCAGAGACAAGTATGAAAGACAGGTAATGGGGACAGGAGACCGGCACCCACCCTGGCCTTGTGACAGCACAGACCTGAAACAGCGCTGGATAGGAAACTCAGCCAGTGCAGGGTTGGGGGTGCAACACCTCCACAGGGGAACCGTCATCCCTTGCAGTGAGCACATATGTCCTGACCAGGCCCCGGCCCTCATAGTAGGGGGTCCCTGGCTCAGTGGAGAGAGAAGCTGCGCTGTCAGTGCCTGTGTCCTGCCCACCCAGCACAGCCCCACTGCTGATGCAAGGGGGGAGGAAAGGAGATGCTCATACCTTGGACTCAATCCTGATCTTCATGATGGTTCCTGACACAGTGAGGATGTCGCTGACTACCAGCAGGATGTACCAGCCATTGAGGAACTCCATACGGTCTGACAGGCTCACAACTTGGCCATAGCGCCGCTCAAAGAACTGGCCAAACTCCTGCCAGCGGAGAGGTCCGCATCACCATTGTGCAGCTCCCCCACCTTGTGTGGCTGCAGAGAGGGACCAGGGCCCTGTGCCATTACCACCATGCACAGAGTGGGACTGATGGGCTGCAGAAGGCTCTGTGGGGGCAGTCTGGGCCATGAGCCCTTGCCTCAGACAGCTCCACAGCCTGTCCCACTGCTCTGGGGGCTGAGTCCCACCTGGGTCCACACAGATTCCTGTCTGCATTCCCCTCCATCCCACTCCTCAGGCTCAGGGCTCTTCCTGTCTCTTGGGGGGCTTGGCTGCCAACTTGTGATCCATGCTGGCCCCAGACATACAGACCTGCATCCCAGCACCAGGGCCCATGGCACCTGAGAGGGAGCGATGGACCTATGGCTGGCTGTTGCCATAGCCACTGCCATTGCCATGGCCACTGTCAGGAGAGATGGCACTGCTGGAGAACATGGCCACAGGACACTAGCCTGAGACCCCCTCTACTGCGGCAGCCAGGGCTGCTGGAGCCAGGAAATGCATCTTCACAAGAGACCCAGACTCCTGGGGTTGTGGGAGAGAGGAGCAACTCCAGTGGTGGTGAGTCTCCCCTTTTCCCAGCACAGAGGTGGGGCATCTCCACTCTCACCCCCTGTCCTATGGAGAGGAGGCCAGAAGGGTCAGTGCAGTGCAGCAATCCCCAAGGGATATCCCCCCCGGCCTTCCCTTGCCTCCATTCAGAGCGCTGTGGAACCTCAGGGCTTACTGTGGAGCATGGCCCTGGCATAGTAGGGCCCCTCACACTGCTATGCGTCAAGCACAGGACTCACACTCTGCAGTATCAGACCACGCACAATGGAGCGGGCACACAGCGCAAAGGACAGGGTGCAGATGATGACGACGACCACATCGAAGAATAGTCGGAAGGTGTTGTCTCCTGCAAGAGTGTGAGCAGTGCCTCAGCCTGGGGCTGAGCACAGGGGAACGAGCTGTGGGCAGGGGCAGCAGGGCTGCAGGTCACCTCCTCCCTTCCCCACGCTCAGAGTGGGGGTCTGAGATCAGGGAAAGCAGTGGCCTAAACCCACTGCATGCAGCATTGTACCAGTGGAGCTGTCAAAGGGCCGGGGTTGTCACTAACCAGGTAAACAGAATATGCCCTCAGAGACCATCACAAGAGGTATGAGGCCAGCAGAGGTCCCTATCCCCACTGCCAGTCATACAGAGACCTCCCCTGCAGTAGGGGAGCAGCTGGAGGCTCAGCTCAGGGAGGAAGAAGCTGCGCTTGCTTGAGCAGTGGGGTCCTGGGCAGCCATGGGATTTGGCTATAGCACCCCCATAGGAATGCAGCCGTGTGCCCACTCATCCGGCCACTGGTCCCTACCTCGGCCATAGACACTGGGGTCCTTGCACTCCTTGATATCAGCTTTGTTGTCCAGGCTGATCTTCACCCTGCCACTGTGTGCCTTGTTGTCGAATGTGATCTGGGGGAGGGAAGAAGACAGCTGTTACACAGCAAGGAGAGGCTGGACACAGCTAGGTACCCTGGTGCCAGAGCTCTCCCCATGCCTGGATGGCCCTGCCAGCCTTCCCCTCACAACAACCCACTCCCACAGCACCGTGGCCTCCACACAGCCTGAAGGAACCACCCTACAAGCTCAGCAGGTGACCTGGGCTCTCCAGGAAGAGCTTCTAAATTTAAAGAAGTTAGTTTAAAACTAGCAAAAGTTCTTTTTCACCCATATGTAATTAAAGTGTGGAACTCATTGAAACCAGATGCAATGGAAGCTGACAGTTTAACCAGATTCACAAAAGGACTGGACACATTCTTGAAGGAAACGGGCATCAGGAGCTATTGAGTACAGGTGTGAGGGACACGGCCTCTGAATCTGAATTTCCTAGGCCTTACATACTGGAGGCTGCAAGTGAGAGAGGAACAGTGGAAAAAGCCCCACGCAGACCTAGTTCACTCTCCTTTCCAACATCTGCTCTGTGCTGCCATGTGACACAGGAGACGGAGCAAGATGGACTTGGAGTCTCACCTAAGAAATGGCAGTTTTTATGTTCTTATGTTTTCCTCTCCTCAGAATGGAACATTCCTCCTGGAGATGCATGCAGTGGCCAGAAGCCCAGTGACACAAATTTCCCCTCCCCAATCCCTCCAGCCATGGCTCAGCCACCCAGCACTGACCATGGCCCCCAGGACAGCCCCAGGCCCCAGCCACACCTCTGCTGCACCCAACCCTGCTCTCTGCCCCAAGGCATGCAGGTGAGTGAGGTCCATCAAGCGTCAGCAGTGAGCATTGTATGATGCAGCCTGATCTCAGCATGGGCTCAGGGGGTGCAGTCCCGAGGTTCCCCAGGGCCCAAGCTGGAGGTACTCACAGTGATAGTAAAGGTGTAGCAGTCTGGGATCTCATTGTTGATGATGGTCTGGATGTTGATGGCCTTCAGCTTGAACTGGATGGTAACGTTGATGAGCCTGCAGGAGACAACACCCAGCACAGCACATCAGAGCAGCAGGCAGCTCCTGAGCAGATGAGGGTACTCCCACCCAGCACTCCCTTTCTTTCCCAAGGCTTCTCGCCAACATGGAGCCCCACAGCCATATGACAGACAGGCACTGGGCTTGTTTCACAACTGGGGAAACGGAGGCAACAGCAGAGCCAGATCCAGGACCCAGGAGTCTGGGCCTCAGTGCTCCAGCTCAGTCACCAGTACCTTCCCTTTCAGTGAAGCACCCCAGCATGGCAGGTCCTGAACAGGGTGCATGCACTGCCTAAGGCCCCCTCCCCAACACTGCAGCTCCTCCTGGCCGAGGGGAGTATGTCCCCCAGTCTATGTTCCACCAAACCCATGAGGCTAGAGCGAGGATCCTGTCCACCCACCTCAAGCCACCAGCAGCAAGGCCCGGAGGTCCCTGCACACACACCCTCGCCGTGGTGACACATGGGGCTGCAGCCACAGATGGCCCCTCTGCCCACAGCCCCGTCTCTCGTGGAAGTGGACATATCCCAGATGCTGGACAGCAGGGAGCAGATGTTTGTGTGACAGAAACACCATGCCATTACTAGTGGTGGCACCTGCTGCAGCCCTGGGACTCCGTGGGCAGGGGAGGAAACAGGAGAGGAGGGTGGCCTGGATAAGAACAAGAGCAGCGAGTTCTGTCTTCAAAGCCAGGCCCTCCTGCTACCACCCCAAGGCTGCCTGGCAGTGCCCATCCTCCTCCACCCAGTTATGGGGCTCCTCAATCCCACCCCCCTCTGGTCACACACACCCTCCCAAGGCTTCTGCCTCTGCCTGCCAGTGGAAGGAGCTGCATGGAGAATGAGAAGGCTTGGTTTCCTTTCCAGACCTGCTGTTGGCATACGAGAAGCCTCAGGCAAGCCTGTTCCCAACCCATGCCCCAGTTTCCCCTCCCCAGCGTGCCCTGGCAGGACCTGGTGTGGAGCTGATGCATTTACTTGTGAAACTTGAGGGTGAAGTTCCTGTAGCTGTGGTCGGGCTCTGAGAGCAGTGGCTCTGGCTCCAGCTCAGTCTCCTCCGACTCCGGGGGCCAAGGGATTCTCTCCATGGGGTCTACGCCCTGGCAGTCTGCAGAGGAGGGGGCAATGCCCTCAGGGGAGCCTCATCAGCACCCCCAGCCTGGCTTTCCTTGCCCTCCCCCAACCTCCCAGCCTTCAGCAGCAGAGGAAGGAGACCCTGGCCCTCAATGTCTGTGGCAGGGACAGCATGGCCCTCTCACCCCCTGGCTCCCAGGAAGGAACCAAAGGAACAGGCTGGGACAGTGACATGAGTCTCTTTCCAAAGCAGGGACAGAGCCAACCAAGCACAAGCTGCCCTGCAGACACTGGCAGGAGGCTGTAGCATAGCAGTGCCCCATGATGCCTCAGGCAGCCTAGCCAGGACAGGGAAGGTAAAGCTGCCTGAAGACAGCGCCGCCCTGCCCAGGGCTCTCCCACTCCGCATCCAACCTGCAGCACTGCCCTAGGGATCAGGCTCCCCCATACCCAACCCTTCAGACAGTGGAGGCGGCACAGGGGGAATCTGGGTGAAAAACAGACAGCAGCAGCAGTGCCAGGCCTGCAGGGACACCTGCCACTCCCTCAACTGAGACCTGCCTGCTGTCTCCCATCCAGCCCTGTGCAGGTGCGGGGTGGGAGAGCATAGCCACGGGGCACATACCCGTGATGATCTTGGGGTCAATGCTGAAGGTGTCATTGGCTGGATCGATGTGCCCTTTGTGGTAGTACTGTTGACACAGCATGAGGGCTGACTGGTTCCTGATGTGGTCCCCGCGCACATAGGCATAGCGCCCAATCGTCTCATTGGGAAGGGACAGGTACTGCAGACGGAGAAGCTGTCAATGCCCTGCCAGGACCCACTGCTCTAGCCCCATGGCTCCCACTCCATCCTGTGCCCATGGCCACTCACCTTCTCCACAGCGTAGAACATGTGCTCGTACAGGTCCTGCTGTGTGTAGACAGCATAAGTGTCCTCCGCCCCATCCACATAGTCCTTCAGGAAGAGGTGCTTGAAGGCCATAGTGTTCTCCTCCTTGAAGGTCACCACCATCTGGTTGCTGAGGCCGAAAAGGATGAGCTGCAGGAAGGGAGAAGCCAAGCCCCACTGAGGACCTGCCAAAGCCTGCCACTGGCATCTGCCAGGGATGCATCAGCATGGCCTGCTCTATCCCACCCTGCTCATCTCTGCCTCCTGGGGGGCGAAGGTGGGGGTCTGTGCTTGCAATGCCTGACAACAAAAAGAAACAGCCTTTGCTGCTGTCCCCCTCCAGGCAGAGACCCATCCTGGCAGCTCCATGCTCGAAGCACACGGGCTTCCCCCACATGTACAGTGGCTGCTGCACAACCACACTGACCTTGGCATTGTTGTCCACCCCTGCCATGGGTTTCAGTAACCTGAGATTTGCCTCAGCACTGGGCACCAGAATGGGAAGGGGAAGGGGAAGTGGAAGGTATCAGACAGCCATGGGGCATTGAGAGTTTCCACTGAGGGGACAGCTCCAGAGGAACCACAGGGGCCTCAGGGCTGGATCTGCAATGAGCCTCCATCATCCCCTGGAGCCTCTGGGAAGGAGGCAGCATTACTGTCACCATCGAGAACAGAAGCCTAGCTTCCCTCGCCCTGGCCACAGCACCTGTTCCCTCCCTGCACGCAGGTGCATTCCCCTTCATGAGTAACAACAGGGCTTGAATGGGAGCAGGGCCAAGGCACATTCATTGTTCTCTTGGACAAAATTGTCCTATTTCCCCCTGCCCAACTGTGGCCGCTTTGACAGCACAGGGATTGCCAGGCTGGCTTGGAGCCCAGGGCCATCCAGCTGGGATCCTGCCCCATGATGGAGGCTACAGCCCCTCTGCTGCCTTGTGGGAGGTTGTTGCTGCACTTCTCCCCACACCTTTTACTTTATACACTCCCCATATATATCCCTGCCAAGTTCTGGACTTTCTGATCAACCTCCACCTAGCTTCAGCCAAGCTCACCATGTACCAGACCAAGAGGAGATGCTGGCCAGGGGTGGGGAGTGGAAAAGGAAGGGAGGGGAAGTCGTGTGATTGTGCGGCTGTTTTCCTCACTCCCTCATGCACATCTCTATGCAGTTTCACTAGGGGCATCAGCAGGCTCGTTGGATACATTCAAGGGGCAGTGGGTGCTGGCCAGTATTGCCTGCTTGCTGTCCCCCCAGATACCCTAGGTATTAACCTTTGCCACACACTCTTCTTCCTGTTATTCTCACAACTTGTCCTATGGAATTTGTTGTTATGCATTTAGTGCACACACACCTACCCCCAAGCCACTGAGGGGGACTCATAGGTCCTGGGCCCACTGCCAATGTATAACCAATAGGCCTGTCATGTGCTGGATGCCTCAGCTACTGCTGCAGAACTGGGATTACACACAGCCCGCATCCTCCTGACCTGCAGCATCTATAGAGCAGCTGATGCCAGAAGCAGGCACAGTGCATCACTGCATCCTTAACCATAGGTTTAGAGGGTCCCACTGCCCACAGAAAAGGTCAACCCCTTTGCGATCCTGCGGAGCACTTGGCCTTTGTGGCTTCAGTCCACTCCTGGCCTGTGCACAGTGCTCTGCAGCTTTGTGTCAGGCCCTTTAGTCTAACAGGGCCTCTGCATTACACCAGAGATACCCACCTTCTTCTCTGGATCATTTGCTGATTGACAGGCCCCTACCACAGACCCCTCCCCTTCCCTGGGCAATAATTTCTCTCTCCATCAGCACCTGTCCACTCCATGGATCCCTTGCCCTTGCTACCCTGCAGTGCCCAGGACCAGGTGAGGAAGCAGTCCTGCCACAGCGCCCAAACATGGCTGAAGCATCACTGTATGCAAAGCCATTGCCCTACCTACCCTTTCACCGGCTCCCTTCCCCCTCAAACATCCCCATCCTGTGCATGCTGCACACAGCTAGCCACAGCAACAACCTGGTCCCTTCCCAAGGAGATCATCAATGTAGATGCATGAAGACCTCAGGGCCTCTATCCCAGCCCTGCCCATGTGCCTGCATGTGCCAATGTGACTTTAATTTGTCCCTGGGTACACCCCACCTGGCTGGGTCCCTCCAATGCCCATCTGGAGCTACCTCTGTGGCCTGGAACCTCAGTGAGACGCAGGAGGAAGATGGGCAGGAACGAATTTTATCACAGTCAGAGCAGCACAGACTGGGGCAGGGTAGGTCACCTTCCTTTACAACAGGGGGGCACAGCCCTCTTCCTTGGACCCTTTGAGTGTATTTTAACAAACTTCTTGTCCTGGCAGTGGCAGGGCCCTTAGCAGGACCTGAACCTGGGGCAAGTTAAGGTTTTTTGATGTCTGGGGCACTGGGCCTCGTGGTTATGCGTGAGGCTTGTTCCCCACAGGTTTCAGAGTGGTTAGACCAGAAGTAGGCAATTATTTGGGCTGGAGGGCCACTTAGGGAGTTGTGAGGTACTGTGGGCCAGGTCAGCACCCTCCGCAACAGCTTGCTAAAACTCCTTAAGTGGTAGATTACTAGACCGGTCTGGAGGCACTAGATGGAGCGGGTAGGCAGGATCTCCAAGACCGGCCTGGGACCCCAGCAGGCAGGGCACACTTGGCCAGGAGGATGAGATGGGGCTGCAAGTGGGTGGGGAGAGGCATCCAGGAGTGGGAGGTGCTGGCAAGGGTGAGGTGAAGGCAGAGCCACAATCCACTCCTTGCACGACCCTGTGCTGTCACCACCCTGTGATTCCAGTCCTGGCCCTACCTGCCCATCCTGCTCCCAGATGCCACTCCCCACCTGCCCACAGCCCCATCCCATCTGCCCAGCTGAGTGCACCCAGCCCACAGAGCTCCTGGGCCCAGTCTCCAAAAAACCGGGGACACCAGAATCTGGAACACACTCCCAGCAGATGTGGTGCAGTCACCATCCTTGGAGGTGTTCGAGATGAGACTGGACAAGCACCTTGTTGAGCTTGTCGGAGCCCAATAACTTCCTGCCCATGGTAAGAGACCAGACTTGATGATCTCGCAGGTCCCTTCCAGTCCTATGATTCTATGATCCACCCACCTGCCCACTCCATCTGGCACCCCTGGCACTGGGTGTAGGGCAGATAGGTGCAGGGCAGATGTGCTAGGGTGCCCAGGGAACAGGGCTGGGTCCAGCAGTGGCAATGACACTGGCAGTGGGAGCCCAAAGGAGCTGCCACTGCCAAGAAGCTAAGTCCAGTCACCATGCTGCCCCAGCCCCACTGCATGCCTGGGGATAGTGGGACCAGGTGTACATGCCACAGCCTAGGTTGCCTCTCATGCTTGAGTCAGGCAGGGCCATGGAACTCACCACAGACCAGATAAAATCTTTTGGCAGGTCAGATCTGGGCCAGGGGCTGTATTCTGCCCACACCTGGGTTAGACAGACCCTTGCGTAGGACGGTTTATCGGGGATGGTTGTCCCTTGAACAGGGGTCGGACTAGAGACCTTTGGAGGTCCTAGTCAATCCAACTTTCCTAGGATTCCAAGTTACTGTTGCTAATAGTAGTCACCAGGGTGCCCCACTGCCAGGCTCAGATGGGCAGTGCACGGGCTTCAATTTGGCCCTTTGGTCAAAACCATCCCTGAGGTCAGGCCTCAACACTGGGAGCAAAGGACAGAGGAGGGAGGGCGCAGGCAGATCCACAGACAGCCCAGCACTGAGCTCATGTGCTGCAGGTTTCAGCAAGGCATCTTGAGATAGTACAGCCCTCCATGCAGCTGACAGCCTCCTCATGCCATGCTGTATATCGATTACCAGCTGACACTTCCTTCTGAGAATGATGGATATGGGCTGAATGTTAACACAGGCCTGCCTTGAGAAGCAGCCACATGACAGCAAGCCACACTGGGAACACAGGTCGGCAAGACCAGACTGCACAGAAGGAGTTAAACCTGTCACTGTCCCCAGGGAGGCAGGGGTGGGGGGAGCACTAGCAGAACAATCACTTCCCCCACCACCATGTGAGAAGGGGAAAAGAGCTGCCTCTTTTCCCAGCACCAAGGTCACAACTCATCTCCCAGGCCCACTGGATGCTGCAGCTGGAGCAAAGCTCTCATCCACACCTTGTTCAAGCTGCCTCCTTGTTGCTCAAACAGGAGGGCTTTGCACTGGACAATGGGGGAGGGCAGCTCCAAGCAAGGGTTGGAAGTGCAGACTGGAAAGGACAGTGACTTGGGAGACGAGGTGGTAGTACAATTGCACACAGAGCAGCAACTTGACAGGAGAAAGCTGTAGGGAAGAATGGACAAAGGGGAAGCAGAATGTGCCTTCCTGGACAAGGGTGAGCTGAAGAGGAGCTGCCAGCAGAGGTCTGTGCAGGGATCTCTGCTTCAGTATTTGGAGGTGGCATGTGGGGAAGAGCCCCAGAAGGCACTGCCAGGGCCTGGGTGACCTCCAGCAGGGCTGGGGGTGAAAGCTCCCTCTGTTCAGGATGTCAGATAGCTTGCAAGTCAACACAAGACCCCTGAGACAGGAAGGTTCTCCAGGGACACTGCCAGGCCTGGGGCTTCGAGCATGTTCTCCACTTCTGTGTCCTGCAAGAAGGCTGGAGAAGTGGGGCCAGGAGACAGCAGAGCCCCATGCGCCCATGATACCCTCCACAGTGAGGCTGTGACAGCAGAAGAGCAGACAGGGCTGCTGGCCTTCACCATCCCAGGGAACATCTCAGCAACAACCAATTGGAAGACACTGCCCTGTGGCTTTGAGAGGTGTCCCAGCATGAGGTCTACAGAAAACAGGCCCAAGGGGGTCCCAAAGGCCATGGGAGCTGCATCCCTGTGGAATCATCCAGCCAACCCTGCAGCAGCGCCTGCCCTTGCTTATCCCTAGCCTGGTGCTATTTCAAGCCACTGAGCTTCACCATGCAGCACTGGGACTTCCCAGAGCCTGGCATTCCCATCCCCTCTGTTTAACTCTTTCCTTCATGTCCCCACTGAACACAATGGAGACCAAGAGCAGCAGAGGCTGAGGTCCAGCTTGCTGCATTCCCTTATATAAAGCCACAGGCCAGAGAGAGGTGGTTCCTGATCCTTCACACCAGTTCCTACTTCTCTGCCCAATAGCCACAGGTTGCCACAATTGAGCTTCCTTTGCCACAGGGGAAGGTCCAGATCCTAGCTCCAGGACTATCCCAATCCAGGACACCTACCATTCCCCGAACCTGAACTGAGATGCCAGGGCCCTGAGCAGACTGGGCACACTGTTCCAGTGCAAGGGGGCTCTGATGGGTAAGCAACATTTCCAGGACAGAACCTTTGTGCAGAGCTGCCCTGGGGCACATGTCCAGGCCACTTCCTGCAGCTCCCACCACACAGCTGAAGCAGGATCCAGCAAAACAGACTTTCCATGCAGCCTCCCCACTCCTGGACAGAGCCTGCCTGCACCCCTGGCTGATCCACCAGAGCACCCCCAACCACCCCAAACCATAGGGTTGAAGCAGATTGGGCAGCCCAAACCAAGCCAGAGCAGAGACACCCCTACTTGACTGGCTCTGCCCCTGCCTTGGAAAGAGAAATCATATCACCATCCCAGCCTGCTCCTGACTCCCTCCTGGGAGCAGGGGGGTGGAGAGGATGATGCTGTCCCTGCCATGGACAGTGAAGACCAGAGGCCCCTTTCCCTGCTGCTGGGGAGCGGGGGAGCGGTGGGGTGGGGTGGAAATTCAGACCTTTGGCAGGGCTCCCTCTCCCTCCCGGCCCAGCCAGCCTCCTCTCCACACACCTGGATGGTGACAATGATGATCTTGATGATCTGCAACACCAGCTTGAAGGGCTTGCGGCCTTTGGCGCGGTACTTGTCGCAGGGGCTCATGAAGAAGTACTTGAGGCGTCTGCGCAATTCCTCCTCCTCAGGCAGGGGGGAGGTAGAGCCTGTGCCTGGCCCGGCCCCCCCATCCTGGGTCCCATAGCTAATCACAGGGGTCAGCAGTTTCTGTGTCTCTACAGGGAGGAGGGGAAGAGAGAGGTCACATGGTCAACAGAGCCAGTCCTCTGCTGCCAGTCCTGAGAGAGATTTCAAGTCCCACCCAGGCTGAGCAGGCTCTGCCCCTGCCTCCTACAGACAGGCCCATCTTTTCATCCAGCATGAAGTCCTGGTCCCAAGCCAACAGGAAGAGGTGGGGAGGGCAACCCATGCACCTGCTCTTCCTTTGGATCCTGCCCCAGAGTCTGGGATGAGGGAAGGGCATTAATCTGGCATTGGAAGCTCCTACAGAAACTGCCTCCACAGCCAAAGGCACTCTCCCCTGGAGATGCAGCCTAGATGCACCCTCCCTCAGAAGTCCAGGCCCACTGCTAGCAGGAGTCACAACAGCAGAGCCAGGAGGTTTTCCCACTGGGAGAACAGCTGCTTGTTGCCCAAAGCAGGCCTAAGCAGCCAGTGAAATACTGCCTTCATGCAGGGCTTGATGTCCAACCTCACATCTCCTCTCTCTGCTACACAGCAGTGCTGAGCACTCAGCAGAACAGAGATGTGGCACAGGCCACTGCCCCACAGAGCTCATCCCTAACTGTAGACAAGAGGAGGCTGATACTGGCACAGCCTCAACAGCAGATGAAGCAGAGCAAGGTGGCTTGCTGATGGTTCCTTCACATACAGACCCTGCACTAGGACCATGGGGGAGAAACAGCATTTTTGGGGAACTTAGGATGAAGGAAGGGCATGGGCACATGAGAACTCCTTCACAAGGGACCAGTTTTTTCCAATGCCACAAGCCACTGAGTCAGCCCAGCACAGATCAGTGCCTGGACACTGAAACCTGGCTCACAATGGGAAGATCCCAGCTTGATGAACAAGTGGTGACGGGCTGCTAGCTAGCACAACACCCAGCATCCACTCAGCTGTGGTTTGCCCACCGTGGAAGAGGCGAATGGCTCCAGGCTGTGGAATTCAAGCCAGTGTGCCATGCTTCCCTGCTCTGAGGGGCACAGCAGGGCTGCTCCACCCAGCACCTCAGCATGGCAGCAGTGTAAGGAAGGTCCCTTCTTTTGAGCCCCAACTCCCTGCCAGTGCAGTCCAGATCTTAGGAGGCAAACTACCTGCATCTCACTCAGAAATCCCCTGAGCTCTGAATCCCACAGCAGCCAAGCACCAATACCCTAAGCTGAGCTAGAAGCCAGGAACCCTGCAGGGAGAGTTCATTCACATGCAAAGGCCAGTTTTGCTACCCCAAGACATTTTGTCCCTGAATCCAACCCTGGGAAGTCACCACAGCTGAGGAGCCTGGGAGAGATTCCCCCTGGCACCCTCCCTCAAGGTCTAATTGAGTGAGGAAGGGAGAGCTCTCTGTATCAGTGCTGGAGGGGACACAGATACTGAACCACAAACTGGTACTATGACCAAAAGAGAAGGGCCCAGATCTCCTGGGACATCAGGGTGCCCTGCCTTTAGCTTGTAGTGAAATTCCCTTGTCAGGACCTACCCATTCCTCCCAACCATCAGAGAGCTCTCCCAAAAGAAAGAGAACAGCAGGGGATAGATGGGGCCAAGCAGCCCATTTCTACCATGGGTAAGTCTCGATGTAAAAAGCCTACTTCTGTAGTGAAGGAAGCTTTCCAGGCATTACCCAGAGCAGCTGGCCTGTGAGCAGGCAGGTCCAGGATGACTGCTGCCCTCAGTTTCTCTCTGCAGGATAAAGTGTGGTTGACGAGGTGCTGATCAAGGCAGTTCTGCTAGTCAAAACTGGGGGCTACTGTATGAGTAACATCACTCCCCTGCTGCCTGGGGAAAGCCCTGAAGCCCAGACATGCAGAGCAGACCCTGGGGCAGGACCGTGCCAACGCCAAGGCTAGGGAAGGGGCAGAGGAGCTGAAACCCCCAACACCAGGGAAGTGAGCAGTGAAAGCAACTCCTTGAAAGTACTGGGAGTTTCTGAGGATCTGAGAAGATCTCAGCAATACTAAGAGCCAAGCACCAGGGCAGGAGCCAGTGTAGGCCAGACTAATGCTGCTGGAGACCCCCTGACAGAGCCAACACACCCACAGCCCCTGGCTGTAATGGAGGTGCAAGCCTTAACCAGATGCATGGTTACAGATGAGAAACAGGAACTGGGCACCAACAGAGCACCAGGCAGGGGGAACTGATAGTGCAGCTGTCAGCAGGACAGGAAGCAGGAGACAGTGACAAGTTCCCTATTCCACTGCCCACAGGAAGGCAACACTAGAAAGCTCAGTCCTCAAGTTTCCAGGCAAATGTATTCCAGCTCTGCTTGGCCCCAGGTGAAGGAGAGGAGGCAGAGGCAGCCACAAGCCACAGGACCCTGCCTGGAGCAATCCTCTAGCCCCAGCTCCAGCAGTGGGAAACCCATGCAGCTTCCCAGGGAGGCACCCCATAGCAGCAGCCACACTCCAGCCAGGTCTGGCCTTCTGCCCCCTACACCCAACACCTTCTCCATAGGAACCAAGTGCCAGCAAGCCCTGTGGCTCCTGGGCTGACCTGCTCTGGGGCCATTTTGAATAGTGCCAGCCCTGCCTGGTTGAGCTAATCAGTCCTCAGACAGCTGGCGGGTGCTCCCAGACTAGCCCAGGGCACAGGGAAAAAGTTCCTGCTCACCAAAGGAGTGAGCCCTGAAGGATCACACTCTACCTTGGCCAGCCCCAGCCCAGGCAGGAAAGCAGCAATACCCACCCCAGGTCCCTCTACACCCTGACAACCCCAGGCCATGCTCCCCCACTGCGCAGGGGCCCAGGCTCCTCCAGCCCCACCACCCTGCTAAACTAAGCCCAGGGAGCCACTGCCACAACCCCTGCCTGTCTACCTGCCCCAGCTCCCCCCACCGTGACAGACTGCCCCAAGTCCAGCCTCAGCCCCAGCTCTCAGGGAGCCCCAACCCCCAGCCTGCCCAGCTGCCAGGGAGCCCCAGCCACAACCCCCCTCCGCACCCAGCACCAGCCCC